>NC_060269.1:114040407-114285916 GCF_021613505.1 Equus quagga
AAAAAAAAAAAAAAAGAAAGAAATTTGACTTGCCAAATTGAAATGAGGGAGTTTGGGGTTGAGAGTAACATACAATCTGTATGAGCTGCCGTTATTTTCTAGGCTAAGGAATACTTTCTCCACCTCTGACAGGAAAGCCTTAAATCACTTGGACTTTGATTTCCATTAACCCCGGAGGACGGGGAAGAAAAGTGCAGGTGATTATGGTGAAGAAAGCTTAGACCTCCTCCTTAATGTGCTAGTGCTCCCGAGCATTTCTCCCCCTGAGTCTCTACAAGATGCAAGTCTCAGAAAATACACTGGAAGCCTTTGGGGACACGCGATCCCAAAGAACTCAGTCATCGTCACTGGTCATTAAGGTGAGTTTCAGTCTGTTTTGTAGCAAGCCTTTGAGGTAGCCTTTTCCTCCCTTCCTTCCTTCCCCTCTTCCTCCCTCTCTTCCTTCCTCCCTTCTTTCCTTCTTGCTAAGGAACTGTGAGCAGGACCAGGTGGCTTAGTGCCAGAAAGTCACCAAGGTGAATTAACACAGCTTCCCCTCAGGGAAAATGTAAAACTGCTAATAACTTGTTTGCAAAGGTAGGAGAGGTGGAAAGCATAAGCCACGTGTCTCCTGCACGCTGCAGCTTGCTTTCCTGGGAGGAGAGTGTTCTTGGAGCTCCCAAACACACTGTGCACCTGCCGACTGTCCGCTGGCCGAGTCCAGCAGTTCTCACTCTCAACCGGGACCTCTTGGAAGGCAGCCTCAGACCGTGTCTCATCTCCTGCACGGAGTGGTTGGGACTTGTTAACTGTTGAGTGTTTTCTCTTGCTGTGGGGACCACGTGGTCTGACAGGACAGAACCTGCCTGGAGGAGATGTCACAGGCAGGTGGGTAGTAGGACACGGAATGTATGACTTTAGGATTGCTAACTACCCTGCTCGAAGAATTACTTTCCACCCATAGTCATTTTATGTATTCAATTCACTGGCCCAGGCCTAGCTTGGCAGCTCCTTTATGGTCCTGGTCTCCAGGGAGAGATGTCACAGGAGGTGGCTATAGGACCCAGACAGCAGGACATTAGGATCCCTGACTATCCCATGCAAAGAATCTCCTTCCACGCAAAGTCATTTCTGTATTCGATCCACCTCACAGCTTTCAGGGCTGTCAAGGACGATCTTGTTTGCTTACTCGTTTATTTATGGTCTGTCTACCCCACAAGAATATGGGGTTCCATGAGGACAGAGGCTTCATCTGTCATGTTCACCTCTGCAATGTCTATGTTGCGGACATTGCCTGGCTCATGGTAATCAGGAAATTAAGATTTGCTGAATGAACAGTTGAAGAAATGAATCCTGTCCTGCATGCTCATTATACAGAGGAGGAAATAGAGTCACAAGGTGACTCAGGGACTCGACTGTAGTCACACAAGGTGGAGGTTGAACCTGGACTAGAACCCAGTTCTTCTGTCTTCCAGCACCATCTCATTCCTCACCTCCTTCTGGTCTCTAATCTAAAGTCACCTTCTCAGGGGGCCAGCCCTGGGCACACCCTCCCCCCAGCCAACATGTCACCTTCCCTCTCCAGCTTTATTCTACACTCCCCCCTAACCTGTGAGCACCTATCATGACTCTATACTTTACCTTACTCATTGGTTGTCCCTCCCTGTAGACTGTGGGTTGCTCCAGGGCAGGCACTTTGTCTGTTGTCTTCACTGCTGTCTCCCCAGCGCCTAGAATGACACCCGACACATGGTAAATATCTGCTGCTGAGCAGTGAATGAGCAGCACTATGGCCTCAGCCTATTTGAGGACTCCATAGGATACACTTTCCACAGGATGAGTGCAACTCAGATGATGGACTAGTAGGGATAAAACTTTAAACTTGTGTGGTCAGTACCTTTGGCCTTTGGGCAAGTTTGCCTGTCTCAGTTCTCCCATCCATGTAATGGGATTACATAATGATTAAACGATGCCATTTCTGCAGACCCCTCAGCATGTGTCTGGCCCAGAGTAGATGCTCAATAAACACGAGTGCTCCTTTGCTCTTAATCTGTCTCTGGGAGGATCCACAATAAGATGCCTGGATCTAAGAAGCCAAGGAAACCCAAGGAAGCTCCTTGAATGAGTGCAAAGAAGGTAGAAATTATGAGCAGTGGGGAGCATGTCGAGGGACCCGTGAGCGCACCTTCCGGCTCCACTTAACTCTGTGCCCCGGCCTTGACATCAGAGCGGTGCACACCGTACTCTGAGGGCGAAAGGCAACTTGTTTACCGTGGCAGAAGGAAAAGCACTGACGCGCTGGGATCTTCCCACCCAGTTCTGGAAGCATTTGCAAAGGCGGGTCGGTCAGGAGCCGGGGAGTGAGACCAAGGGAGGCTTCCTGCCCTTATTCCCAGTTAAGGACAGGCTGCCTCCTTGTCTTCCTGGTTAGAGGCCCATGATGTCACGTGACCTGGGGAAATGCCAGCCAGAACAGCAGGTCAAGATCTTCAGGGGCCTGCGCGCTGTCCCCCTGAGTGCTGACTTATAGTTTCATTTGATTGCTCTGTGATTGCAGCTGAGTCACAGGAAGACAGCAGCAGCCTGTGGGGGCACAACAAGGGTGGTGGGCACCCCCCACCCCCTCCTCCCGGCAACGGAGGCCCTGCCACACAAGGGCCCACTGTGGGAGGCAGTATATGCCCAATGGTTAAGGCACTGGCTTCCCCTCCCATCTCGGTCACTCACTAGTTGGGTCAGGTTGCTTAATGTTTCTAAGTTCAGTTTTCCCATCAATAAAATGGGACAATAGCTACTTCATGGGGTTCTTAGGGATTTTAAATGAAATAATCTATGTAAACTGGCTGACACAGTGAGTGCTAGGTAAATATTAGCTATGTCATTGTCATTGTTGTTGCTGGGGAGACAGCAGTGAACACAGAAGACGAAATGCCTGCCCTCATGCAGCCTGCATTCTATAGGGAGGGACAAACAATGACCAAGATATAAATACAGAGAGGGTATCAGTCACGGTAAGTGCTCAGGTAGACTCGGGAAGGGAAGGTGACATGTTGGCTAGGGGGAGGGTGTGGTCAGGGCAGGCCACCTGAGAAGGTGACTTTATTTTTATTTATTTATTTATTTTTTCAATTTTTTTTTATTGAGTTATTGATAGGTTACAATCTTGTGAAATTTCAATTGTACATTAATGTTTGTCAGTCATGTTGTAGGTGCACCACTTCACCCCTTGTGCCCACCCCCCACCCCACCTTTCCCCTGGTATCCACTAAACTGTTCTTGGTCCATAGTTTTAAATTCCTCATATGAGTGGAGTCATACACAGATTATCCTGAGAAGGTGACTTTAGATTAGAGACCAGAAGGAGATGAGGAATGAGATGGTGCTGGGAGACAGAAGAACTGAGTTCTAGTCCAGGTTCAACCTCCACCTTGTGTGACTACAGTCAAGTCCCCATGTCACCTTGCGACTCTGTTTCCTCCTCTGTAAAATGAGCGTGCAGGACAGGATTCATTTCTTCAATCGTTCATTCAGCAAATCTTAATTTCCTGATTACTATGAGCCAGACTCTGTCTGCAACATAGACAGTGCAGAGGTGAACACGACAGATGAGGTCTCTGTCCTCACGGGGCCTCTCATTCTTGTGGGGTAGACAGACCATAAATAAATGAGTAAGCAAACAAGATCATCCTTGACAGCCCTGAGAGCTGTGAAATGGATCAAATGGAGAAATGACTCTGCGTGGAAAGAGATTCTTTGCATGGGATAGTCAGGGATCCTAATGTCCTGCTGTCTGGGTCCTATAGCCACCTGCCTGTGACATCTCTCCCTAGGGACCAGGACCATAAGGGAGCTGCCAAGCTAGGCCTGGGCCAGTCTCAAGTTGGGAAACCACCAGTGCCGAGGAGTGGTGGAAAGCATGAAGGCATAATATAGGGAGCAGAGCCTTCTCTCCTCCCTGGGGTCTTGGGGACCTCTCTGGTCCTTTCACATCTCAGTGACGTTATAGTCTGCAAAGCCAGAAGGTGGGAAGTCCTGGAGTATCATCTCACTGCCGTGTCAATTGCCTTTCTCAGCCTTACGTTTTCAGCTTCTTCCCAGGCTTTTGTTCTTTCATGTTTTCTCTACTCCCTGCAGTCAGAAAGCCACACTTCTGATTATTCTTCTCCTGACAGTTACAATATTCCTTCCCTGCTGAATCTCATTCCTTTGATTTTTCTGCCTGGTGTCCTAACCTCGTTATATTAGCTTAGTTTGCATTCTCCTCCTTCCAGCCACAGTGGCTCCCACTGCAGGCCCGGCTGCCACTTCATTAGCAAGCTGTTTCCACCACTTCCAAGTCATTAATAAAGATAGTAAATGAGCAAAGGCCCAGTCCCAACCTCCAGCACCCCTGCAGACACCTCCTTGGTGGGTAATTGCTATTGGTTGTGCTGCTCTGTTTATCATCTTTTAGCCAATTGTGACTCTGTTATTTTTTAAACTGACTTTAACAGATTTTTCGAGGGGATTTCTCATGGGCAGATATTCACTCTGAGACTTAATAATGCCAAGGTCCAGAGAAACTCACTTTGTTGGTGGAATCATGTCCAGGGTTGGACAAGTTAAAACTCTCCCAGATGCTGCTCGACACCATGGATGCCACTGCACTGAGCCTACCTTTAGGGGTTTACTGCCTCATGCTAACTCCAGCTATCATAGGAACTTACTATTTCTATTCTTCAAGACCCCTTGATTAAGAGCTTTGCGCCTTCCAAAGTCTAGTTATTACCAAAAAATCAACACGAACTAATGAGAACAAGTTTTCTTCCTCCTTTCCCTTTAACATACTTGTTCATTTCAGTGATGTCCTTCTATTTAATTCTGTCCAACACAAAATTTTCCTGAGGGCCTACACAATGTGTCAGACGTTGTTTAGACACAGCAGTACAAAGATAATGAGGCGCTTTCTGCTCCTGGTGGGATGTATAAGCTCCTACAGACCAATTCTCTCCCAGATAACTATAAGCTCTGGATAAAATACAAAAAAAAACCCCAACTACTTGAAGGAACTGGAGCGTGAACAAGAGCAGGAAGATTCTGGAAAGGAATTGGCACTTGGAAGAAAGAAACAGCACTGGGTGAATTTCCTATTTTGATGGCTTTTAGACTTGGGGTGCTATGAAGGGTGGCGTGGTTAAAATCCTCTAAAAAGTTTACTGGTAACTGAGAGGGGGATCACAGAGAGGAAAGCATCAGAGAGAGAGAGAGAACCCAAATTCTGTGTATACACTCTGTCTGGGTCTCTGTCTGCCCCTTGAATAAAGTGTGTGTCAGGTAGATTGCAGGCAGACCAGCTGAGGGTGAACGAACTGAACCAAGATTTGAGTTGCTACCCAAAAGACAGAGTTTGCATTTTGAATCCAGCTAAGTAAATTATCTGCTAAAACAAATAAAGTAAACACTGTTTAGAGGAATATAACATAATCCAGAGTCATCACAACATAACATTCACAATGTCTGGGATATGATCCAAAAAAATCACTCGACATACAAAGAAACAGGAAAATGTGACCCATTCTCAGGAGAAAGGGAGAATCATTGGAGACCGACCCCAAAGGAACCCAAAGATAATGAAGTATGTTAAATACACTATTAGAATACAATAGAAACTATGCCTTAAACACAGTTCTAAAGCGATGTACTTGGCACAGAAATGGCACACAGGACAGAACAATCTACACAAAAACTTTTGATGGGTTTTCCACATCACACTGATTTTGAAATTTCTTGTGGTCCAAAGAATAAAAATATTCAAGTTTGTGATTTTACTACATTTGGATTTCTGCAGACTCTAGTGGAAGACCTTTGGATAGGCCTTGCTAACTGCTTGCACTGCTAGAAGAACTTTATGTTTCCTTTTTGGACGGAATAGATCTATGTGAACCATTAAAACAAACAGCAGTATTTCTAGAGAAAAATAAAATACAATTTTAAATAAGAAAAGAAAAGGGACAGGAAAGGCTCCTCACAGGAGTTAGCATTTAAGCTGGAGTCTTAGAACTTAAAGGATGAATAAGAGTTAAGAAATAGAGAGAAAGAGAGAACTGTAGGGAAATAGATGTAGGGAGTGAAGGAGGGTACTCTAGACAGAGGAAATAGCAGAAGATGCCTTGGGAAAATCACGAGAACAGTTGAAGTCCTCCTACCCTATGGTAATTGGTTCCTCAAAAATATTGGTGAAAGTGAAAAGCTATAGAAAATTGTCTTTACATGCCTGAAACATTTTATTTGAATTTAAAACATGTAAATAGGTCTTTCACCAACCTTTTGATTTTAACCCCAGACTGTTTCTTGGAGTATGGTCTTTTGATTAGAGTTCCATGTTGACTTTCTCATGTAAATGAATCAGTATTGCATTGTACACTATTTCTAGTTTTTACTTGTTCAGTGAGTGAGAGCTTAACAATGCTTATAAAGTAAACTTAAGGAAAAACTATGCTTTTGTAATATCCTTCCACCCAATCTTTATGGTTGCCTTGTTCGCACCTAATCCAACAGCATTTTGGGGTAACTCATCTTAGTGAGTCTTTCCAAAGCATTCAACCTAGTTTTCATAGGAATAATTCTTTTCTCTCTGATATGGGATAACATTATGTAGTATTTATATATAAATTAATTATATAATGGCAATGACAAACACGGGAACAATGGCCTCTTGGTAAACATACAACTTTACTTGTGAGAGCAGAAATGCATGGGGCCACGAGAGAGCCACAAGACATCTCAAGTGCTCAGTGTGCTCATTCAGTATGTCCACAGAGAAAATGAAAAGCTTTGGTCAATAGGTTGAAAAGCCAATGTCCTAATTTTATATGTATTTTTCTGCATAGCCCAAAATACCTCTCCAATGTTGTCTAACTCAGAACACTTATTCTAACATTATGAATTTCCAGCTAGGAAATACAGAAGTGTCAGTAAGGAAAATATATTTAAGTAGTCAGATCTAACAGAATGCTACGATCACTCCATACAGATTGATCCTTATCTAAAATTCTATCTAAACTGGTCATTGCTAGGTCATCTCTGTCTTCACTGACTTTCTCCTTCAGAGACATCTCCATCAACCATAATTCTGCTCCCTGATTTCCTGTTCTCAGAGAATAACACTGAGTTGCTATTGTAAGTGTAAGATGAGTTCAGGAAATTTACTAAACGTCGAATGGCCTGAGTTAAGCATTTCCTAAAAACCAATTTGGAAAAATCATTTAAATTCAGTTGAAATGTTTCATTAAAAAATTGGATGGGAAATCACATGTCAGTATCCTTCTACAACTACCTAAATTAAGAAGCTCAGCTGAAAAAAACCCTGGGTACTTGTTTTCTTGAATGTAGCCTAATTTAGAAGTCAGAGGCATCTATTGGTTAGGACAGGGAATAAAAATGGAAAAAATATCATTTTCAGACTAAGGGTTCAAATAAAAGATAAGTGATTTAAGTTAATATTTATAGCAAAAATAAATTCCAAAAGATGGCTAAGGTAAAAGAAGAATGAGTTACTCATATGCATATTTTTGGCTGACTAGTTTACCTTGATTTGGGTAACCAAGTGAAAAATGAGTAAGAACTAGTGAAGAATTAGTGGGCTCTTTCTAAATGGACAAAGCTTGGAAATTACCCACATAGATTTGGTCTTTTCTTTTAACATAATATTGTACTCTTCTAAGCTTTGCTATTGTAGTCATTTATGGTGTAGATCTAAACAATGACCAATGAGCACTCTCACTTTTCTGACTTCTTTTTGGAGTGATCAACAAATATTTATTGAACACCTACTCTACCAGATGCTGGGGGAGGTATTGAAGATGATTGTTACTTGACACACAATTCCTTTGTAACCATTAGATCATTTTAAAAAAAGTGAAGAGTTTTATCATATTCTCTGAGTGTTTCAGACTTCTAGAGTAAACATATTGTTTGATAACATATGGGGGCTAATTCTTATCCACACGTAAGTGGGGTTTCCAATTGTAATAGAATTGCCTTGTCAGAATTTCCTAGCTGCCATATCATGCAGAGGCCATAATGAACACCTCTATTTAGGCTCTTTATCTGAGAACCTATCATGTGCATCTTCTCACAATTATGAAGAAATCAATCGTAAATATAGGTCAGTATTTTTACAGCATTACATTATTCAATATTTGGACCATTGTTTTTGCATTACTTGTCTGTTTATAGTTCTCAATTTGTTAGTGACCATCAGTTCCTACCGTACTGAACTTATCAACATTCAACACACAGGACCATTCCTTCCTTCTTGAAACATTCTCATCCTTTTCATTCTTTGATTCCACCTGCTTTTGGTTTTTTTGTTTAACAGTATTAAAACCAGTAAAACCAGTAAATCCCTCAGGCCTATTTACAGTTAAGCCTCTTTCTCATCCCCAGCCCATCTTTCTTGGTTTTCCTCCTACCTCCCTAGCTTCTCCCTCACTCCTTCGGAGGCTCATTCTCTTCTACTGTGTCATTAAATATTTAAATTTCTCAAGGAACTGCTTGGGCCCTCTCCTCTTCTCACTCTGTGCTCTTCCCTTGGAGAACCTCATCAGGCCCATGGCTTCAGTTACCACCTAGAAGCAGGGAGTAATCCAGATTAGACCTCTCCATGCTGACCCAGATCTGTATATCCAAAGAATCTACTAGACACTTCCATCATAGATGTTGAAAAAGTACTTTAAATCCACATATCCAAATCCAAACTCATGGCTTCTGTCCCAATGCTGGTTCTCAGTCTTCTTAAGTAGAACAATTGTCAGTTCAATCTCCAAAGTCAAAAACCTTGGGAGCATCCTTGACAAGATCCCCTCCCTTGTCATCCATATATTTAATGTATCATCAGGTCTCTTCAATTTTATATCCTAAACATCTCTTAAATACTTCTGCTTATCCCCGTCACTTCTGCCATTAGCCTTGTCCGGGATTCCATTATCTCTCACCTGGAAAGTACAATAATAGCCTCTAACTTGTGTCCTCATCTTCTCTCTTCCCTTTCAATTAGTTCTCTATATTGTAGCCAAAGTCAAATTTAAAAAACCAAAAACCAAAAACCAAATCTGACCCAATAACTTTCTATTCCTCTTAGGTTAATATAAATGTATAAACACGACCCATTGTACACCATCGTACATCGTCCCTTGTTCTCCAGCCGCACAACCCACATTTAATTTTCTTAAAAGAACACGTTCCAACACATCACAGGTCTATTGCACATTCGTTCTTACTGCTCAAATCTCCTCTATCACTCACCTCACCAGGTTAACTGCTACCAATCCTTCAGATCTCAGCTCCATGCAAACTTTCTCAAGGAAACCTTGCCCACCCATCCTCAGTCTAGATCAACTCATCAGGTTATGTGCTTTCTTAGCATCTGTCTTTCCCTGTATAAAATCTACTGTAGTTTGTAATTATATACTTATTTATGGCTGTTTGATTAATATCTGTCTTTTCTACTTGACTATCAGTGCCATGAAGACAACAACTGTGTCGGCTTTTGTTCACCCAAGAGCTAACACAGCTTACAGGAGGTACTCAATAAATATTGTGAAATGAATAAATAAGTGAATAAAATGAACCAAACTAGTAAAACCAAGCAGAATACAATCGCTAAGATCTGGAAATTGCATACATTGTATACTCCCCTCCTCCAGCCCCCACATCTCTAAACTGGCTTTATTTCACATGTAGTCTGTTTTTACCCAGATAGAAGCGCTCAGTTTAAATTCAGAGGCTATTTCTTGACTGAGGTACGACATGGAGTCAAACTGACATTACTTTTTTGCGAACATGTCTTCAACTGTGGCGTGTCTTTACTTCTGAAATGAGAGACCCTCTCTCACTCCTTGGAAATGAAACTAAGAGCTAGTCTTCCACATCCAGGGGTGCCCTGGCAAACATTTACCAGTTGGCTCTCCAGGGGGGAAAAGACCTAACTGGTAGTAGTTGACAATTTCAGGGGTGTAAATACCCTGACCACAGTCAATTTGAAGTTACCAACTTGATCTTGCTGAAAACAGTTGGGAAGGGAGACACTCCAACTGCTCTTGAGTGCCGCTCCAGCACACCACTACATCTGAGGGACACTGTCTCCACGTTTTTCTCTCCTTTTCCTCTTTAACCAAAAAGATGGACTACTCTTGCCTCTGTCCAACTTTCTGCAACTTCATGATTATTTTCCTGTTTGTAATACTTTCAACTAGTAGAGATTGCTTTTTAAAATACAGAGACTCTAGGAGAAGTTTTTCATAGCCATTCCCCAAGGCTCAATTGCCATTTCTGTCATGAACTCTAATCTGCCACGAGAATCGGGCACAGGGTTCAACCTGTGTTTGCAGCTTCACAAAGATTTGCATTAAACAGTAAATCCCATCAAAAAGAAACACAGGCCCAGGAATCTGACCGTGAGTAAATGTTATTCACAACCACTATTTACCAACAGTTCCACATGCCTTTGCAGATATTCATAAACAGTTTTCAAGGCAGTGTTTATGCAAAGGATTAGTGAAAGGGCAAAAGTCTCAAGGGAGAGACTTCACCAAAGCACGTATCTCTCCAAGCATTAAATTGTCAACAAAATTAAGCCTTTGCTCCACCCTAGAGCCCGGCTTCCCAGCCAACGTTAGATACCCACGTGTGCTGGCAAAGATAAAGTCAACAACAAAAGCACACATGTCACATCTCCTGCGGAATGACATGACCACTGCTGCTCGGGCGTGGCAACTCAAGCCTGCTGGAAATCCTCACGGTAAACACACCAGCGAGCCCATCTCTTGTTATGTGGCTGACAGAACGTTGCAGGGTACAGAACGTTGCTTCTGAAAGCAATGATAGCAAACCTAGCAAGGGCCCCAACTGTTAGTTAAATACCTAATGATTAACAGAAGCCCCAGCCTCAGCCTTTGGGCTGCCACTCAGGGTAGTCTGTTTACTAAACAGTCAACCACCAATATCTTGAGCAGGTTGAACAGATGGCTCCAGGGTTCAGGCCAACTGTGTTTCCTTCAATTTCACACAGCTTTGGGTAATGAAGGCCATAAAATTCAAGCAAAGTATAAACATAAACACTGCCCCCTCCCTCCCCCACAGATGTACAGGGACTCCAATCTGTAGGTGATGAAATCTAACAAAGATGTAAGGTTAGAGGGAGAGGGAGAGAGAGAGCCTGAGTGGAGTGGATCTGAAGTCATTAGGAACTGTCTGTGGGTGACTGAAGATTGAGGAGAGGGAAATGAAATCCCCATAAATTTTTCTGCATTGAGCATGTGAAGGAACCAATACAATGAGAGAGTGTTGTGAAGCTCAGCCAATGGCTCAGAGATCTGTAGGCAGAAACCACTGATTCTAAAGTAGAAACACCTTGTAATTAAGTTGTAAATGGCACATTTGGCCTACCCACCATAGAACTTCTCCATCACACCCAAGATTCCAAGTGTTTGAAACAAGAAAAATATTAGAGGCTGAGGCTGAACATCATAGGCTTGATAGGATTATGAATAACACCTGCTTAAGACAGACTCAGGAAACCAACTTGCCAATCCTAGCCCTGCCGCTGATCACCTGTCATGCTCTTTTTGCACTTGTAAAATGGGTACATAAAGCTTGACTTTGTATATTTCATCAAATTGTTGCTAAGATACGTGAAGCATGTCTTCTGGGCCAGAAGGCATTGTAAATTCATGCATTAGGTCCTGATCTACTCTGAATAAATGCTAGACAAGGCTTTAAAAGAGAAAAATAAAACAGACACAACCCTCATTCTAAAACAAGGTCAACTTCTGCATGAATCAGAAGCACGAAGCAGGAAGCAAAGCAGGATATGTGCTCCCCCCACCTGAAAAATATATTTCGAGCTAACAGAAAGCTCCAGGCCTGGGGAAGAGAGAGAGAGCAGACCTAGCTGCCTGCTGCTGCCTGCTAGAGCGAGTGCCTGGATAGATGCTATCTTCAACCTCCCCAAAGGATGGGGCCCTGAGTTGCCAATAGAAGGCAGACTTCTGGAGTAAGAACCCAAGGGGTTGAATTGAGACATCTACAAAATACAGGGAGGGACAACATTCGAGAGGGAAACAAAACCCTTCTACTCGAGATGCACCTACAAATCAAACTTCTAAAACACAGAAGGAAACCGAAATCTAAGGGAGTTAGCCAACAACACAAAAATCAAGAGATTAATTCATTCCTGAAAATGAGTGAACTGTTATTTCACTGGTGCCTATTATTCAAGTGGACCTATCTGAAAGTAACTATGCAAGTATATTTAAGGACTTCCAAGAAGTAGAGAAAGGGCTGGCATCCATAAAAAAGAACAAAAGGTCGTAAGACAGAATGGAAGGAATAATAATAATAATAACTTAACATAATAATGACAAAACAATAATAAACCTATACAGAATACATGGATTAATAGAAATCCCAAAAATGACTTCTGGTTTCAGGTCTGACATGAAAAGAGCTTGGAAGTCATCACTCCTGTTCTTACAATAATAAAAAGCTGAACAAATTGAAAATCAATGGCTTTTTTTTTTTTTGAGGAAGATTAGCCCTGAGCTAATTACTGCCAATCCTCCTCTTTTTGCTGAGGAAGACTGGCCCTGAGCTAACATCCATGCCCATCTTCCTCTACTTTATATGTGGGATGCCTACCTCAGCATGGCTTCCCAAGTGGTGCCATGTCCGCACCTGGAATCCGAACTGGCAAACCCCGGGCCCCTGGGCTGCCAAGGAGCAGAACGTGCCAACTTAACAGCTGCACCACTGGGCCGGCCCCGAAAATCAACAGCTTTTTATGAAGCTATCAGAGAACTAGAGGGACAGGTGAATTCAGAGTCACAGCTAAAGATCTGATTGTCTGAAGCAGAAGATGCTGGAACCATAACTTGGTGTGAATACTTAAAATAGCAATTTTGATGAATTCCTGGAGACTAAGCCGGGACTAGCATGAGAGTGAGAAACTCCTGGGGATCCAGTCTTGGGAGGAACCCCACACTTTCATGGATTTTTCCTCCAGGAACCCCACCAGGTGTTTACAGTCATCATCTGGGAAAGATCCCTCTGTGGCTCTGGCAGGAGGGAGAAGAGAGTAATCCCTGTGAAATACATGCAGAACTTTTTCCATTACAAAGGCCTACTTTCCACAGGAAAGAATTTATCAGAGTCTTATGCAGCTGGGAGGAGGGCATTTCTCTTGTTTCACCCTCTTCTAGCCCTCCTATTTCATCTAAGAGGGGAAAAAATGCTGAGAAACAATTGTGAAGGTCTCAGCCCAGGGACACAGGCCCTCTAAAAGACAATTTAACTAAACAAGATTGTAGAACTCTTTCTCTCCCCCTCACCTTCCTGCCACACCCACAGGGCTCCAGTCTAATACCAGTGGATTACTGTTGAAAGAGTTGTGTCATGAAGACTCAGAGGAGGGGTTCTTAAGGAAAACAAAAAGATGGACGGTAAAAACAAGGATTCTAGAATAATCTGAAACCTCTCAACTCTGCAGCTACAGGAAACATTAAATATAGCCCAATTCCTAGCCAGATTAATACAAAACATCACAACCAAGGCCTATTTGCCTTAGTTCCCATTACCTGATACACCATGTCCATCTTTTGACAAAAAATTGCAAGATATGGTAAATGGTAAGAAAAAACACAGTCTGAAGAGACAAAGCAATCATCAGAAGCAGACTTGGATGTGACACAGATATTGGAATTATTAGACAGAGAATTTTAAATCACTATGACTAACATGTTGAAGGCTATAATGGAAAAAAAAAAAACCCCATAAAAGAACAGATGAGTGGTATAAGCAGAGAGATGGAAACTTGAAGAAAGAATCAAAAACAAATCCTAGAAATCAAAAACATTATAACAGAAATGAAGGATGCCTTTGAGGGCTCATCAGTAGTTTGGAGAAGGCTGAGGAAGGAATCAGTGAGCCTGGAGAATGGCCAATAGAAGTGCTCCAAACTGAAAAGCAAAGAGAAAAAGAGAATGAAAGAAAGAAACAAACAAAAACCAGAACATTCAAGCACTTTGGGACAATTTCAAAATGCATTACATATGCGTGATTGGAATATCAGAAAGAAAATGGAGAAGAAATATTAAGTAAAAATGGACAAGAACTTTCTGAAATTAATGATATATCAAACTAAAGGTCTAAGAAACTCAGAGATCACTGAGCGGGATAAGTACCAAAAGGTCAACACTTAGGTGTAGTTTATTTAAACTGCAGAAAACCAAAAATAAAGAGAAATTCTTGAAAAAAGTCAGAGGAAAATACCTTACCTACAGAGGACCAAGGAAAGCAATTACAGCAAACTTCTTGTCATAAGCCATGTAAAGGAGAAGAGAATGAAGTGAAATATTTAAAGCACTGAAAGAAAACGAAACTCACCAACCTAGAGTTTTACATCCAGTGAAATTATCCTTCAAAAGTGAAGGGGAAATAAATATTTTTCCCAGACAAACAAAAACTGAGGGAATTCATCACCAGCAGACCTGCCCTGAAAGAAATGTTAAAAGTTCTTTGAGGGGCCAACCTGGGTTGCCTAGTGGTTAAGTTCAGCATGCTCTGCTTCAGTGGCCCGGGTGTGGTTCCTGGGTGCAGACCTACACCACTCCCTTAGCTGCCATGCTGTGCTGGCAGCCCACATACTAAAATATAGAGGAAGATTGGCATGGATGTTTGCTCAGGGCAAATCTTCCTCAGCCAAAAGAGAAAAAAACGTTCTTTGGGGAAAAGGAAAATTATATAGGTCAGAATCTCACATCTACATGAAGACATGAAGAATGTCAGAGAAGGAATACATGAAGATAAAATAAAATATTTGATTTTTATTATTCTTAATGAATCTAAAAGATAACCTTATTTAAAGTAACAGTAGACATGCATTGGATAATTATAGCATATGGATAAATGAAATGAATTAGGGCAATATCATAAGGGGTGGGAGGGAGGAATTGAGAGTACCCTATTATAAGGCAGCTGCACTACACGAAAGGCAGTAGTGTTACTTGAAGATGGACTTACATTAGTTTAAAAATTATATTGCAAACTCTACAGCAGCCACTAAAAAAATTTTTAAAGCAAATATAATTGATATGCTGAGAAAAGAGACAATATAGAATCATATAAACTGCTCAATTAAAGCCAGAGAAGGCAGAAAAAGAGGAGGAAAAAAATGAACAAATGTAACAAATAGGAAACGGTTACAAACATGGTTGGTATTAATCCAACTATATCAATAATCACTCTAAATGTGAATGATCTAAATACACTATTTAAAAGATAGAGATCATCAGAACGGATTAAGAAAAAACAAAACTTAACTGTGTATTGTCTACAAGAAATCCTAGGGGGAAAAATGCAATGAAAAAATTCAATGGATTGAATAAACTCCAGCTTGTTCACAATCAAAAGGGGTATTTAGAAGATAAAATTAAAGACTAGCATGCAGTGCAGAGATTTAAAGATAAAAAGTGCAGTTGAGATACACAAAGTCTCGATTGAGAGGCTCCAACATATTTTGAATAGGAGTTTCAGAAGAGGCTGGAGGAAATGTGGAGGCACAATATGGAAATGTGGAGGTAATGGCTGAGAATGTCTTAGGACTGAAAAAAGGATGTGAGACCTCAGGAACACCAAGGGCATAGCTGGATAGATGAAAACAAATCCACGCCTGCACACACTGAAGAGAAACTGCAAAACATAGAGAGGTAACCTTAAAAGCTCCCAGAAAGACAAGACAGATTCTTTTTCTCATTAGCAGCAAGAGATACCAGGAGGCGAGGGAATCAAGCTTCAAATTGTAGGCATTGCGTCTGTAAATTAGAATTAGGTTCAGCTCCAAGTAACAGAACTCCCAAAAATAGCAGCAACTTAAACAAGGGGAAAGTTTATTTACCCCTTATAGCAAAGTCAAAAAGAGAATATTCAAGACTACTATGGTGGCTCTCCTCCTTGCTCCTTAAGGATCCAGGCTCCTTCTATCTTTCAGATCTGTGGTCCCCAGGATGTGTCCCTTGTCTCACGGCCCAAGAAGGCGTCTCAGCCATCAGAACCATGTTCTCAGCAGCTAGATGGAGAAAGAGGTAAAGGAGAAGCAAAATGCACCTTTGAGCTGTCTGTTGAGGAGGGTTCCGGAAGTGGCTTTACAACACTTCCATCTACATCCATTGGCTAGAACTTAGGAACAGGACAACACCTAAAGAGGCTGGAAAATGCGGTCTTCATTTTGTTGTGCCCAGTTAAAAATTCTATTTCTATGGAAGAAGCAGACAATAGATGTTGGGGGACAAGTAGAAATTCTTGCCATACTATGTATGAAAGCGGTCTGAGGTTTTTGTTTTTTTTTTTAAAAAAAAGACATTTTAATTCCAAGACTCAGAACTATAGCGTTATTTAAAACAACAAAAGCTAACAAAGAAAGTAACTGAGATCTGGTAAGACTGGGGGATCCAGGGGTAGCTTAGTGTCTGTAGCTGCTCTCACAGTCTTAGAGCAGGGCTTTTCAACCTGGGGGTTCATGGATGGATGTTAGGGGTCTGTCAACCTTCTACAATTCTACACAGACTTTGAGGTTTTTGTGCGGTTTCCTGGGAGATGCTTCAGGGTTTTTGATAGGTTCTCAGAGGTGTCTAAGACCCCCCCACCCCCCTGCCTAGGGGATAAAATTAACTTTGAAAAATCAGTTTAGGTTAAATCTTAAGAATTCTACTTAAATGTTTACGTACCATTGAAGAATGAAAGCAAATTGGTCTAACTAAGTCCTGTAATATGAAAACTGCACATAATTAAATGGTGCAGCAAGTGTTCGTGATGAGAAATTCTGCCCGATAGCTTTTGGTCTGCACCACTCATCGGGTACATAAACTATTCCATTCTTAGTTATCTTTTTGCTTCTTGCTTGCTGAGTAAATCGGATCCCCTTTCAGCCAGGACTTTGTTTGTCATACATCCTTGTATGATGTCAGCCACAGTTCTTTGCCCATAGCAAGCATCCTACTAGTCGCTAGATATCCGTTTAATCATTCCCTGGTAACTACCTGTCTGGTTTGCCCTTACCCTTTTCCTGCTGCCTAGAGGAGAGACCATTTTGGTGATATAAAGCTATTATTGTCCTTTTAATTTTTATCTTTGTTTTCTGCTTCCTAACCTTTCTCTGAAATTAGGTTGCATAGATGATATACTCCTCTTCATCGAAAGGATAACGAGCTTGAGCTTTGAAAATGTTAATTACCCAAGTTTGGTAACAAGCCTCTAGTAGCCACAGGTTGATAGAAGCCAGATTTCTTAATTCCCTCTCCTCATCTTGTCCATATAACCACACACTTTTTGCAGGGGATGAAGGAAAAGACATCACTCCAGCTGTTCAGACACCATACCCAGGCTTTACACCCAGCGAGCTTCCCCAGGCCTCTTCTACCATCATGTTCTAGGCTGAGGAATAAGAAGAAGATTTTATCAACAGCGTACAACCAGAGGACCTCACACTTTCAAGGGCTTAATGAGCATCCCCACAGCAATCACGTAGGAAGACACAGCCACTCTCATCAGCTCCTTTTTGGTGAATAAAGCAGTAATCACAATACTTGCTAACATTTATTAAGCTGTTTTTATTATTGTTGCTTTTAAAGCGCATCTACTATGTGTCAGGACTGTCCTAAGTATTTTGCATGGCGCTAGTCTTCCACGTTCCCCAAGGAGTTTTATGTTGCTAATATTTTTTTTTTTTTTTTTTTTTTTTTTAGATTTTATTTTTCCCTTTTTCTCCCCAAAGCCCCCCGGTACATAGTTGTGTATTCTTCGTTGTGGGTTCTTCTAGTTGTGGCATGTGGGACGCTGCCTCAGCGTGGTCTGATGAGCAGTGCCATGTCCGCGCCCAGGATTCGAACCAACGAAACACTGGGCCGCCTGCAGCGGAGCGCGCAAACTTAACCACTCGGCCACGGGGCCAGCCCCTATGTTGCTAATATTTTTATCCTCATTTTATAGATGAGGAAACCAAGGCACAGACAGGTAAAGTAACTTGTCCAGTGTCACACAATTAGTAAGTGAAGGAGATAGATAGGCAGTCTGGCTCCAGGCTCTTGAGCTCTCAATCACTGCTTCTCAATGCACACAGGACGGGCACCAAAAAGCCACAGGCGTTATCAAGTTTGTGAGATTTTCAGTGTGGTGTAGTGTTTAAGAACACTCGCTCTGGAGTCTCATAAAGCTGTTTTAATTTCAGGTCCACTAGCACTAACTCAGGTAAATTATTTAAACCTGGTTTAATGAATCATTTAAACTCTCTAAGCTAATTCTCGTCTGCAAAGTCTCCATCCTAGTAGTTCTCTCACAAGATTGCTGCATGGATTAAGAGTGAATTGCTTTACTCAATGTCTGGCACAAAGCATGGGCTCGGTACACACACGCAGTAATAAAGGGACGTGTGGATGTAAATGGGAGACCTGAGACTCCAAATTATTTGACTCTTATTCAATCACATTTTACCATTAGAGAAAATATGGCCAAAGAGAATTGCCAAATCAAAAGACGTAAGTAATGAGGGGAGACAGGGAGCAGGAAAAAGTTGGATTCTAGAATCCAGCTTTGGCACATGGGACTTCCTGTTTAATACCCTCACACAGCACGTGAGAATGGGCCGAGCTGTAAGCAGCCGTCCAAATGCAGCCATTGGAAATGCTCCGGTCTCATTTTGAAATGGCTCAAAATGTTTCATGAAGGAGCCTGAGTGCAGGGAGAAGAAAACGACCCACACAGGTGACTCCCCACTCCATACGAAGAAGAGTAAGAGGGAAAGTTTAAAGAAATAGGGAGGGAGGAAGATCTTGGAACCATGACTATTGTCTAATTCATCAGGAAGACAAAGCTCAAATCCAGAAGAAGAATATTTAGGATTGGAAAATTAAATGAAACTTTGCACATTAGACCTCATTAATGACACTTAAGACGAAGTTAAGAAGACTCAGGTGTGAAAGGTGATATTGCCTAGTAATAAATGTATTGATTATAGACTGCTTAATAATTGAAAAAGGGTATTCCAGGTAAGGCCTGGCAATTTCAAGATATTCTAGAAATAAGATGTTAAAAATTTGCAAGTCGTAGAGTACAATAAATATGAGATCACTCCAGATGTCTTTGTTCATCATTTTAGGGAAAGAAAATAAGCCTGGTAGTGGAAAATTCTGTCGGGTGCTTTTAAATTGCCATTCCAGCTTCTTCCCTGGAGCCTAGTAAGGTCCATGCATTCATCCACCAAGTCTGGGTTGTTAAAGAATCATTGCAAAACGGCAGAGAGTAATTAATATGGCAGAGACTCATCAAGCTGTCTCTGGAAGGTCAAATGGGTGATGCACAGAATACAATTAGAAGGTTAAACTGGTCTGTCAACTTTTACATTATTAGCTGTGTATAGGTGTCAATATCTTTCAAGAATATGGGCCCAAGAATGAAATTTCTAAGGAGCTGGCAGAATTGTTGAACCTTTTGCATTTGCTTTAATCACGTAAGGCAGCACATTTTAAAATCCCTTAAAAATATATGTCATTTTTAAACCAACATTCATGAATAGACTAGAGTAAATTCTCTAGTCAGTAATAAATGAAACAAACAAATATATCCACTAAATTGAAATCTCTAGTTCCATTCTGGCCAAATTAAAGTGTAACGAACAAAATTTTCTGATCTCTGCTCCCAAATCATATCAGACCTTTGGAAAAAAATGTCACTTTCGCAATAAAGCAATTTGTTATGAGAGAAGAGTGTAGAAGAGAAGCGGAGCACCTAAGACTTTGCTATGACATCCTAAATTCTGAAAATTTTAAAATTAAATTAATAAGTGTACAGTAATTATTCAATCAGAATTTTTCTTTTTTGAGCAAGATTAGCCCTGAGCTAACATCTGCTGCCAATCCTCTTTTTGCTGCAGAAGACTGAGCTAACATCCATACCCATCTTCCACTACTTTATATGTGGGACGTCTGCCACAGCATGGCTTGCCGAGCAGTGCATAGATCTGCACCCGGGATCCGAACCAGTGAACCCTGGGCTGCCAAAGTGGAACGTGTGAACTTAACTGCTGTGCCACTGGCCCGGCTCCCCACTCAGAATTTTTTAAAGAAAAGAAATCTCTAAAGTGCATATATGGATATGTGTGTCAGGATATAGGGTCAGGAAGAATTTGAGGACCTAGCTGGAAAGAGAGAGCTAGCTTAAGTATATAAGTTTTTGGAGAATGGTGCATAGAAAGAGAGAGAAGAAGGAAGAGCTTCTTGTCACACTCTGCATTCTTGTGGCCAAAGGGCCCTCTGACCAATTATGACCACTCCCATCCCTCACTGGTTTATTGAACACCAGTTATATGCTAGATACTGTTTCAAGCATTTGAAATACATGATCTCATTTCATTAACAAAACAACCCTAGGAGAGGTAGGTATTGCCCCATTTTGTTGAGTGAGAAACTGAAGCTCATATGGGTTATCTAACTTGCTCAAGGTGACCCAGCCAATAGCTAGGCTCCGAAGCCTTTGCTTCTAACACCACATCCAGCTCTTTCCCAGACACCGCATGGCCCTCTGTCTTTGATAAGAGAGACTCTAACCACGTGATTGGGGACTAGCTTCCTCATGATCTCTTTATAACCTAACTGACTTTGGGTGACTTTGACATCTCTAAAATGCCACAGGACACCTCTTCAGATTTCCCCATCTCTCCTTTTTCTGGTTGGCCTTTTGCCTAAACTGCTAAAGGAAACCGGATAAAACAACGTAGAACAAAACAAAACTGGGCTTTATTTATTCAATTAAAATATGGGCCTCTCAATGCAATGGGTGCCTCGAGATTTTATACCAATAACATGAAAATCCCATGACTCTCTTTCTTAAATCTATGTTCCTGTTTAATTTTCACCATGACTGTTGTCCTGGCAGGAGAAGATTCCACTGGCTCTGCTTTGCCAATTGTCAGAGGGTCTATTTTGAGGTTCATATTCCTGAGACCCTTGTGTACATCTTGTTCTGACTCATAAAACACGATGAGGAATTTACAACACTGATTTCTGCCATAGGAATAAAAGTAGCTGCATAATTCCATGTATGCAGAGGGTTTTTTCCCCAATTACTTCTTCATTAAACTGCTCATGTCATAGCAGGAGGGCATGCTGATGTCACTGTGCCTCAAAACCTTAACGAAATGGTGAGCTGGGTAGCTTCCCTCTGCCCCTTCTCCCTGCACTGGGCCCTGGCAGGTTGGCCCCTGCAGACTGCACCTGCTGGCTGCCTTGCTGTAGGGTTGGGTTTGGTCAGTGGGCAGGAGGAGAGTTGCAGCTGGCACGTCTGTTCCCCTGTCTCTCTCTCTGTGGGTTCACTGTGGGTTTCCGTGTCCCTCCAAGAATCCACTGCTCCTATCATGTGGCCCTCTCCACAGAGCTCTCTCCAGTTCTCTTAACTCTTCTCTTTAGGTCTAGAGAGGATGGCTCCATGCTGGTGCCAGCCCTGGGCTACTGCACCATCTCTGTGTGTCTCCCTAAACTCTACTCCTGTCTTGGTAAACAGTCCCTTTATTAAATTCTCCTAAATACCTATTTGGAGTGGGCCATCTCTTGCTGTTTTCTGCACCCCAGTGAATGCAGATGGGCGTTCACGTGACTCAAGATTTTCCTTGTGTGAAGATGATTGCTTGCTTAACCAAATGACATTGTTAGAGACTGAGTCCTACCTGTGCACTGCATTGCTTGTGGTTTTGCCACAACCAAGCTTTCCCCTTATGTGGGAAGAAAACACTTCAGTAAATGCATCAGGTTGTCACGTAGATGAAATGATGCCTAAGTATCTTCAGAATGAGGTTGATCTGGAGTGAGATTGGCCCACTGAAGCCATCTGAGCCCTCAGTATAACTCCATTTAAAAACAAAAATGAAACAAACAGAAACATAACCTTGTCACTGGAGAGGTAAATATGATTGTTCCATCAAGTTTCTTGGAGGAAACAACAACATTTTTCTGGAGACTGTCCAGAGCCTCTGGTTTTTCAAATTGGTTTTTCTATCCCTTGCATACACCCTAAAGATGGGATCCCTTCCTAATATTTATTACTAATCTGTCTGAGGATGAGGTGAGACCATTTCGGAACTTTCAGTTCAGGTGGGACATCAATCAGACCACGCACTTACCTTCAAGGAATGGAAGCATGGCTGCTTTGGGCAGGGCCCGGGGCTGGAGTGGGGTTTACTCTGCTCTGTATTACAGGCCAACCAAGCCATCTGCCCTTTCCCGTGATCCAGGAGGACAAGCCATAGAAAGAAGGAAAGGAAGGTTTTGGTTTTATTCTTTCTACATGAAGAGGAAGAAGATTAGAAAGTAGGAAAAGTTGACCTCAAAGTCAACTTACAACC
The DNA here is from genome assembly GCF_021613505.1 of Equus quagga. Lineage (NCBI taxonomy): Eukaryota > Metazoa > Chordata > Mammalia > Perissodactyla > Equidae > Equus > Equus quagga. The sequence goes on from NC_060269.1 coordinate 114,062,810, forward strand.
ATGTTATATTTGACTTCTGGAAAGTCATGTATCATCCATGGGCCTTCGCTTCCTTTTCTGTAGAATGGGATGACTGAACCACCCTACTGTGTGCCAGTGCTAATGAGATGGTGTGACTGGAACATAGTATAGCCCTCCGGTGCAGGACACAGTGACTCTGAGACTGGACTCAGCCGGGCTGCCTTGGCTTGACTCCCGGACCTTGGGAAGCCTGCCCTCGGCATCAATTTCCTAAACTGAAAATTGGGATAATATCAGTACCTTCCTCAGAGATTAAATGAGTCAATATGTGTAAAATGTTTAGAAGGATCCCTGATCCATGGAGAGTGCTAAATGGTAGCTGGTATTACTGATGCCAAGGGGAGTAATGGTGGGGATCCCTCACACGACCTCTACCGGGCGTTCCTGTTTCCATCCAGTGGAAGAACTGTGGAAACCCAGCCTTGCTCTGGAGAGTTACTCTAATTTTAGCACAATGCCAAATTGCTCGTGGGGCCCATTTAACAACAGCTCTGTCACAGGACAGTTTTGCGAGAGTGAGACTGTATTCTATTGTTTTTTTCTTCTTTATCTAAAACGAACAGTTTGCAATATGAGATAATACCACTGGCATCTGTTTCTGAACGTTTCCACTCACGAGAACCAAAAAGCTCCCATGAAGAAAAGACTTTTCTTTCCGCTGTGCTGGAGTCTTTCTGAAACAGCTTCTACTGGGAGATTAATTATAGAAGCCACAGTATTTCCTGAAAATGGTAAAACATTTTAAAGGAATACTAAGACACTGCTTGATAAATGGCTTGATTCTTTATTGCCTTACAATCCGAAAGAAAAATGCATGTTTGAAACAGAACAGGATGTAATGGAAATCTAAGTAGATGGACTGTAAAATGGATTTTATTAACTATTTACAGTGGCTGTGTAAATTGTTTTTGTCTATGCTTGAGAAAGTTCCCCGTCAGGGTGTCTGGGCCTTTCCTGGTGCTTATCTCTTTGATTTGTAGTATAAAGGTGAGTGGCTCCAAATGGGACGGTTGTTAGTTGGATCCCCAGATAAGCCTCGCCAGGTACTGCAGACCTTGCCTTAGAGCGGGACTATGTCCTTCAGAGAGAACATCCTCCATAAAAGCAAGGAAAGCACCAAGGAAAACAAGTGCCTTTGCCTCCTGGTGAATGTCTCGTGTCACCATTGCTCCTGGCAACTTGTCTCTATTGTAATAGAACAGAGGGTGAAGCTCAGTAGTGAAGTCATCTTTTAAAACATATAATTGACTCTCCAAATTGCTAAACTAAATGTGACCTCTCTCTTGTACCATTTGTAAAAAGTCCCTCCCAGTTTGGAAAGACTTTCAATTTACTTTTTAAAAAGTTGATTTGATCTTGCCTCAAAATGTACCATAACTTTTGGGGCCGGCCCTGTGGCCGAGCGGTTAAGTTCATACACTCTGCTTCGCCAGCCCGAGATTTCACCAGTTCAGATCCTAGGCTCATCAAGCCATGCTGAGGCGGTGTCCCACATAGCAGAGCCAGAAGGACCTACAACTAGAAAATACAACCATTTACTGGGGTCTTTGGGGAGAAGGAAAAAAAAGATTGGCAACAGATGTTAGCTCAAGTGCGAATCTTCAAAAAAAAAAAATGTACAGTGACTTTTCCATTCTTTGTGGGATTTGCCACATAGTTTGTGAATTATCGAAACCCCTGGCTTCTCTGCTCTGAGCCCCACTTCTGACCCATCACTGAACAGTAGGAGAGCCCTTGGAGAAATGTTGGGTTACCCTATAAGCAGACTGGTTACCTACAAAATGAGGATACCCCCAAAAAAATCTTTGTGAAGAGAATTTGAAAACTGATATTTCAAGAGAAGGACTAAGACTGGCATCACAGTGGGAAAAATATCGGAGCATTGTTGTGCTTCTTTACATTTAATTATGGTGTAGTGCTGTTTTTATTTTTAATTATACACGGGAGTGGCAGCACCATAATCTTCTTAGTGCTTAGGTCCTGTAACATCTTAATCCAAGCCTAATGTGACTCTGGGCTTAGATGTTGAGGAGAGGGCCTCCTGTGTGCCAGCTGCTGCTCTGCTTCTATGCTGTGAGCCCCAGGAGAGCAGGGAGCATGCGTCTGACTGCCTGTCTGTCTTTGGTACCTAGCACAGTGCTGGGCACATAGCAAGTACACAGTAGAGACCCCTGTAATTATAGTCACTATTTCTGCTCTTAGCAGTTGTAGTGAGTGTTGCTATTAAGGCAGCTCGGTTTAACTGAGGAAGCCAGCGAATGCTCTAGGCGCTGTATAGCTCTCTCCGTGTAGCTGGTGGAGGAGAGAAATGTGTCTGGAGCAGTTAGTATATGCTGGGCACCGGGCTGAGTTCTTTACGTATGTTAACTCTCTCTCTCTTCAATCCTTGTATCAAACCCTAAAGTTGGTATTAGCTCCATTTTACACATAAAAAACCTGCAGCTTGGAGGTTAGGCAACTTGACAAAAGTCATTCTGCCGTAAATGAAATAGTGGAGCATCAGACCAAGGTCAGTCTGACCCCCAAACTAGGGCACTTTTTATTACACATGTTGCCAGACCTCTTAAAGTTCAATAGACGGATCGCTGGTGTACAAAAAGAGAGATGCCTGTCAAAAACAGCTCAGCAAGTTCCTATCTATCAAGTCATGCTTGGCATTAAAAGAAAATTAATTGAGGACCTACACGCAAGATTGCAGGTGGGAGCCCAGGAGGAGGAATTCTCTGCAAGTTTTAGGTTTCCAGGGAACAATTCCTGGATCTGAATAAATCTTAGAAAACTCTTAGGGCCCAGGCCCTTCCTGGAGTTTTGAGAAGTGCTGGATTTGGGATGGGGCCAAGCATGAAGCTGGAGGCAGCTTGATAGGCCTTCGCTTCTGTCCCACGTTTCCTGAGCTGTGAAGGTGGTGAGGAGGTAGTCAGCATCTAAGGAATGGTGAAATGATGCCAGCAAGGGACACAGAAAGAGAAGAGAAACACCCCTCATCCTCTTTTCTTTTACCTCAAACATTGGTTGAGTTCAAGACTATTTTCAGGAAATCCTGGAATTTCTACAATCAATCAAATTATGGCAACAGTCAGGGAAGCTGAAAAGCAAACTCCACAGGTCACGGCAGAGAAGGGAGCAGAGAAGGGAGCAGAGAGGGGAAGCAGTCCGGCCTTTCTGCCTGGGGGACATCTATATTTCCAGGTGACATGAAACTAACCAGCTCCTCTTCCCAACAACGGAAAGAAGAGTCTGAACTGAAGGAGGAAAAGGTATTAAGCTGCATAAAGGAAGAAACTTCTTAAATGGAGGGCAGAGGCATGGAATCCTGTGCATTCTTTTGAAATAAGACCCAAAATTACCCGCCGGATTGGCGTTGGGCCGGGCTAAAGTGCAGGAGGTGGACAGACAGCCTTTCAAAATTCTTCCAGTTAGAAATTTTGGTGATTGTTTGGATAATTCCCCATTCTATCTAATTCTTTTTTAGTCTAGCTTTCCATGGCTCCGTTTATAATAGAAAAAGAGAAAGTTATTCCCCTGTCGCATAAGGCCAAGTCCAGGTTGTATAGAGTAGTGGAATGGAAAAGCCACAGACCCCAGCGTTAGGCAGTGAAAGAACAAATTCGCAGACCTCGGCATGAAATGAAATGGGAAGATGTGAATTTCACTTCCTCCACGACATGTGGGCTTCTGAAGACCAAGGAGAGACAGGAGGATGCGTCATGATGGGCAATACTCCCATATCTAGCTTACCTGTCTAACTTGCTCTTTGTTTTCTATGATATTTGGATACAAACTGAATTGTAAAATATAACATCAAAGTTAATAGTGTGACTTGAGTGTTAAGTGTGATAAGTCCTGAAAAGGAGATGGTTTATGAGTACACTGACGAGAAATTGAAGAACTCAGACATAAAGTAATAATGAGTTGTGTCAACTAGGAGATGTACGGAAGAAAGGAGAATGAGATTTGAAAATATATAGTCCATGTGACAGAGAGCTAATTATCTTGATGTCTCATCTTCCAGGAGACTAACAGTCAGTTCACTTGCTAACACTCACCTAGGAGTGAGTCGCAGAGATATTTTTAAACATGCCATTTTCATAATCTAGCCGTGCCTGCATCTGATAGGCAAACCCTTAAGGACCAACTGTTAGAGCAAAATATGAAATACTCTGTTCAGCTCTGTGCTTTAGACGCTGGGAGGTTATTAGCAATTATAAGCCCTTTACCACCATTCAGATGAGTTCCTGAGACTTGCTGCTAGCACTGTGGGATCGCAGCACCTCTGAGTAAATTGCTCCTTACTTTATTCTGTGTCACCATTTTTGTCTGATGAGATTTAACGGTTTTGGAGAGTGGTCTGGGCAGAGGGCTTGAGGGTGTTGGAAGAATCAAAATAAAGAGCAAGACCTAGGTAAGGTTCTAGTTCCAGAACTCCTTCTAATCGGCTTTGTTATCTTGGTTGTTTAGATGAATTAATAGAGTTACATTGTTTCAGGCACTTTACATGAATTAGCTCATTAATCTCTGCAACAACTCCATGAAATAGGTTCTGTCATTATTAGTCCTGTTTTACAGATAAGGAAACTGAGGATCAGAGAGTCTAAGTAATTTACCCAAGGTCACACAGGAAGTAAACCAGAGAGGTCAAATTGTACCCAGCTTTTCCTCCCTGCGGAGTCCACGCTCTCATCTTTCTTGCTATATGGCCTCTCTGAGCTTGTTGGCAATTACCATGTGTAGACAATATACTAGACGCTGTGCTAAACACAGAGCCATGGCTGAGGGCACAGTGTGGACCAAACAGACACGACCCCTGTCCTCATGGGGCTTACAGCCTGGAAGCAAAGGCAGATGTTAAACAAATCATTTAAAATTCTTAAATAATATCCGGTGTGCAAAGAGCTCTGAAGAAGAAAGGGGCATTAGGTTTTTTCCTCAATGAAGTGAGGAAACCAAATTATACAATATTCCTTCCAACTCTATCGTTGTGTTCTCTTCAGAAACTTACACCCCAAATAGAATGTAAGCCAACAGTACAAATCATTAGACCCACAAAAATTCTGTTCACCCATAAAGCTTGCTCTGGTCTATGAAAGCCCCATGTTCTCCAATTACAACCACCTTCCTTCTTTCTTTAGGCCTCCTCTGAGTGTCCTACGAGATTTGTTCTAATCCATAACATTGATTGGGTGCCGTAGAGTTGACCAATGTGTCCCCACATGTCATCTCGTTGAGACTTCCCAAAAGTCTTGAAAGGTAGATGCAAGTCCTTCCATTTTGCAAGTAATAGTAAAACTCACTGAGCACTCTGCTTTGTGCCAGATCCTGAGCTAAGCTCTTCACACACTTTATTCAATCAATCCTCTTCACAACTCTGTGAATTAGATATCATGATACACACTGAGGACGTCAAGACTTAGTCCAACAGCTGGGAGGTGGAGCAGCAGAGATCCTCTGCTCCATAGCCTGAGCTTATGGCAGCTTGATGGGAGTTAGGACTTTCCCAAGCCCATGCAGCCAGTGAAGGGCAATGTTAGACTTGAACTTGACTCCTTTGTTCTTTCCTCCATAACCCAGAAACCTCTATACCTAGGTCTTCAATATTTGGGCACATAGGCCAGCGGAAATACATATCGAAAGTAACGCAAGTGTACATAAATTGAGGAACATGTTCTACTTCATTTTAAAATGACATATGGCTATTATCAACTTGTTTTTCTGGGAACAAAGAAAGTTTGCATTTATAAGGAAGAATCATTAACAAAAGCATTTCCCATGCATGACTGGGGATGACCCCCGCTGTAGCCTTATTCAGTTTTTGACATGTTTATTATTGTGATAGTAAAAGTCAAGAAACGCGGAAGTGTGGAATGCAGACGCGCCAAAATGAACTTCTAATCTAGTCTGCTGAAAGAAACTGACCTCTGAGCCAGTACAATCATCAAATGTAGATATTGCCCAAGAAAGTGGGCTTTGAAAGCTTTAACGCCCTCAGACATCTCATTGGATTTTTCTATGACTCAGTCTTGCTTCTCAAAAATTCTTATGAGTAGAGAACCTTTGGAGTCTTTCAAGAACATAAAATTGATAAATGACTAATATTATTTACATCAAATACAGTTTAATCTGTAAACGCTATGTAAGGCTATTCAAGGCCTGTGGCCGCCCACATTTTAAAATTCAACTATAAATGGGGAAATCTGGCTAATTTTAAGCTAAGTTAATTTTTTAAAGATCGAAATTTAAGTTATCAAGAAAGAATTTGCTTGGTATAAAAAGTTATCTATTCTTAGGAAAAAAAACTATAGGCAAAAAAACAGAGAGAAATTAAAACATAAGGGCTCGGGCGCAGACAGAAGAATAAAAAATCAGATTAAAGACATGGGATAATTATAGATCAGATCTTTGAACAGCGATTTACTTCCCTGTCACTAGATGGGGCTCACTAGTTGAGGTTATTTCCCTTCCCGATTTGCATTTTGTGTCAGACAACATAAAGAATTCAACCGGGGTCTGGGTTCAGCATTTTAAAAGATAAGTTATTGGAAGGTATTCAATGGGAATCCTAATAAGATTGACTTTTTTGCCAACCACAATAGTCTTATTGAGCAAAGCTAGCTTTATCCCAATTTAACATGAAATAGGTCACTATTAGAAAAGACAGCTTTATTGTGTTTGTATTTAGGATTAACGGATAAAATAAATAGTTCTTTTCTTCCCACAGTGGTTGATGAGCCAGCTTTATTCTAAATGACTGAAGACTTCTGTTCTTTTCGACAAACACAGTCCTCCAATTAGGAGCTGCAAATAAGATTATATGCCCTGAATAAGTCTGAAAAGGTCCTTTTATAATGAGAAAGTTTGTGTGTGGGAAGTGGAAGCAGCGTGAAGTGCTCACTGTGGCTTCATGAAAAGAGTGACATGAAGGTTTCCCAAGTCCTCGTCTGAGTGCTCTAAAATGGTGAAAATTACAGAAAACAGTGTCTTCCATTCCTTCTTTCTTTTTTTCCCCCTGAAAGCCTTCACATTTAAACTGTAGAAACAAGTCAGTGTTTTTTATTTTATCAGGCATATTTTGGAAACAGTGTCAAAAGCACAAAGACTGTTCAAATACAAGTGAAATTAATTTCAATTAGGGGGTGAAGTTAAAATAGTATTGTCAATATAGGGCATTCTGTATATTTTCACTTAAACACTTTCATGATAGTCACTCTGTTACTATATGATGTAGTATTTTGTTAAATCCTGTCGAATTTGACATATTAAGCTTCCTGGCCTGTGGACACACAGTAGTAATTGTACCCATTAACCTTTCAGATCAACCAGATTTTAATATGCAAATGGATGTTTCCTGGCTGAATAAAGACCCTCCCCACAATGCATGCAAGGACCCAATTGGATGTGGCCCTCACAGCCCCCTGTCGGGGACACAGCTTCCTCTGAACCAAGAGGGGAAGGGCAAGGCTGGCAAGGGAGCAGAAGAGCTGAGAGTCTGTAGGTATAAAGGAAAAACAGCAGTGCCAGATGCAGCTGGCAGAACCACATCGGATCTCCAGATCAACCTCCTCCACAAATATATTATGGGTTCTTATAATATGCCCTACACTATTGTGGCACTGGGGACACAGCAGTAGGCAGGACAAAGATCCCTGCCCTTGTGAAACTGACATGTTAGCCACTTAACTGTGGGACCCTGTTGCACCTTTCTTTGCTGTACTTTTATCTGTAAAATGGGTATAATAACACCTACCTCTTATGGTTAGTAGATTGGAAACAACATAGCTAAGGGGCCCGACAAAGACACTGACACCTAGGAGGCACTCAACAGATATTTCATGAATGTATAAATATACTTACTGAATCAGAGACTAACTCTCTATACCTGGTTTCCTAAACTTTTAAACTTTAAAAAAAAATTAAATTGCAGATACTATCTTCTAACGTTTTAATTTTGTGGACACATAATATGCTCACACACACACACACACTTTAGAATCATTGACTGCCTGAGGAGAAAAAAGATTTTGTTGAGCTTTAGTTTTTCTAGCTTAAATTGTGGGAAAAAAACCCCTTGTTATTCAGAAATAAAGCCTATTTGACTGAGAACTTTCACGTCCACGTGGAACAATTGGCTTTATGGCATAGCAAGGTATAATTTAGACCAGTGGTTCTCTTGGCTGCACATTAAAGTCATCTGAAGGAGCTTTATAAGACATCTAATGCCTATGATGTCTTGCCTATGACAACAAAAGCACAGGCAACAAAAGCAAAAATAAACACGTGGGACTACATAACACTTAAACGCTTCTGTACAGCAAAGGAAATAATCAACAAAATGAAGAGTACCTCCAGAATGGGAGAAAAATATTTGCAAACCATATATCTGATAAGATGTTAATATCAAAATATATAAGGCACTCCTTCTCAGTAGCAAAAAAACAAATAATTTGCAGAGGACTTGAATAGACATTTCTCCAAAAAAGACATACAAATGGCCAATGGGTGCGTGAAAAGGTGCTTAGCACCACTAGCCATCAGGGAAATACAAGCCAAAACCACAGTGAGATATTACCTTACGCCTGTTAGGACGGCTATTATAAAACACAAAAACCAGAAAATAATAAGTGTTGACGAGGCGTTGGAGAAATCGGAAACTTGTGCACTGTTGGTGGGAATGTAAAATGGTGCAGCTATTGTGGAAAACAGTATGAATGTTCCTCAAAAATTGAAAATAGAATTCTCATATGATCCAACAATCTCACTTCTAGGTCTTTGTCTCAGAAATCAGGATCTCAAAGAGATTTGCACTCTAATGTTCATTCCAGCATTGCTCACAACCTAAATGTTCATTAATAGATTAATGGATACAGAAAAGCTGGTATATACAAACAATAGAATATTATTCAGCCTTAAAAAAGGAGGAAATTCTGTCTAATGCTGCAACACGGATGAAACTTGAGGACTTTATGCTAAGTGAAATGTCAGTCACATACTACAAAATACTATAAATTCCACTGTATGGAAAGTAGTCAAACCCATACAAGGTGGAGGTAGAATGGTGGCTACCAGGGACTGGGGGGAGAGGGAAATGGGGAGTTGCTGTTCACTGAATGTAGAGTTTCAATCATGCAAGCTGAAAAAGGTCTACAGACCTGCTGTACAACCGTGCATACAGTTAACACTGGCCTGTACACTGAAAAATAGGTTAAGAGGGTAAATTTCATTCTGTGTTTTTTTAATCATAATAAAAAATTTAAAAAAACAATGGATGGCCCCATCCTAACCCATTAAATCAGAATCTCTCGGGGGCAGGAGGCGGACAGCCCTTTGCTGTTTTTGCTGCTGATGGTGGTGGTGCCTTTCCTCTTTCAGCCGTGCTCACGAGAGAACTACATGCTACAGGGAAATCTCTATAAAGCTACATTATCGTCTGTTTCTAGTCTCCATCCCCTTACTCATATTTGTTCCCTAATAATAACTGTGATACTTAATAATACTTATTTGGATCAATGACATCATCATCCTTCAAGTTACCTGACCAGGAAACTTGGGTGTCAGCCTAAACTCACTCTCCTGTATCAGACTGTTAATTCCCCTGCCTCTCTCTCTCTCTCCACTACCACATCTTTAGAATGGTTTTTGTCTTTTCTAAAATTAAAATCTGATTATGTTACTCTCATCTTTGAAAAATTTCAACGAATAGCCTTAGCCTTCAGAATAAAGTCTAAAACAGAGCCAATATGCCCCGTCAGCCTACTCTACCCACTAAAACAGAAGGGGGGAGAGTCAAATTAAAAGAGGGAAGCTCTACATAGTATATTTTAGATCTCTACAATTGAAATTTTTTTCGGAGCACTAATCAAAGCGGGGTTTCAGTTTTGAACAGACCTCGCTGTTTTAAATGTTGCAGTTGATTTGCGCATGGCAGTGTATATTATGCCCAGCTCTCGATTGTCTCACCCTGGCCTGCTGCTCCAGCCTCATCTTCACATACAAATAGTGCTCCATCCTTTCCAATCTACTCTCTGGCCTTCAAGCATTTGCACAGGTTGTTTGCACTCTCTGAAACACCTTCCGCATCCCTGCCCTTCTCCACCGGACTAAGGCCTCTTCAGACTTCAAGATAAGCTTATGTGTTACATTGGTTTCTGGGGGACAGGGATGGTCACAGCAGTAGATAATATAACAAACATGGCAGGCAGTGCCCTAGGGCTTTGAGCCTATGCACTTTTACTTCCAAAGCTGGCATTTGAAGCTAACCTGACTAGCTCTACAGAGTTTATAAGGACCCACTCATTCCCTCATCTTTGCAAGTTAGCAAAAGGGAATGCTCTAGAGGAAAGGGCACAAAGCCACAGAATTTTAATTGCAGTTTAGAATTACAAATGTGAGTAAGCCAAAGTTTGCAAAATTTGCAAAACTGAGAAGTCACTATGAATTTTGCAACGATGCCAGGAATGGTTGTGAGTAGGTCCACACAAATATGCACACTAGTTATATAAATACAGAGAGCTTTTTTTCACCCATCCCCAACCACTAAAACCAAACCCAGTCTGCCATTTTTGTCTAATACCCCCTAAAATGGAAGACGGAGGGGTCGAATGAGAAGAGGTAAGCTTTATATAGCATATTTCACATCCCTATAATTAATATTTCTTTCTGAGTACTAATCAAATTGGGGTTTAGGTTTTGAGTGGGTCTTGCTATTCGAAATGTTGCAATTGATTTGGATATGCCTATTGATTTACTTTTGAGACTATTATCTATTTGACAACCAGGGAAAATTATCTTCTTTGGATATGACCTGCCAAATTTGATCCCTAAGAAACAATGAACATCCATTAGAGGGTGCATCTAAATTAACGAGCAAGAGGGTGTTGAACTGCGTACTCTGTAATTATCGTCTACAATTGTTTCTACATTTAAAACAAATTCTGATATTATTTGCATGCATCATTGAAAACCAATTATTTATACATGTTGCAATTTTGACTCATAAAAAATGAACACTTGTTTTATACTTTTTGAGGAGGGATAAGTGCAATGAATAGAATATAATGGATTCTCTGAAATTATCAGTTACCAAAAATATTTCTTTTTAATCCAAGAAGGCCTGTTTAAATAAGAATGTTTGCATTATTTCATTTGTTTACTTGCTTGTAGTTATTCTTGCTAAAATTTACAAGGCCGATTATTTGAATGTGACATGGGAATTATGTCCAAATAATTGGAGAATACTTTGCCCATTGGTAATTAAAGTTTCTGGGGTGAAAGGAATTTAAAAGATTATGTAAGAGATAACAAATAATATTATCTTCTGTTGAGTAACTGTGCCCTGAGTTCTTTGGAAAGGCAATGGTATTAACTCTTCTGCATTTATACTCAAGTAGGTCTTGAAAGGAAGCTTAATGAACACCAACTACATGGCAGACACCGTCCCAGAAACTGAGAACACAATGGCAAATAGAAACCACCCCCCCAGCCCCAAGAAGAAACTTACATTTTAGAGGGCCACAGTGTCTGGGAGTTTAAAATATCATGTATAGGAAGTTATCTACTACCCAATATCCTCTCCATCAACACTGACGGAAGCCAAGGCCTGCAGAGCTCTTGCATCGAGTGTAGGAAGGTTCATGAATATTTCAGAGGCTACAAAAATGTCTGCAGGCTCATAATGTTTTGGAACTTATAGGAGAGAAGATTAAATCTGCTGATCTAACAGACAGATGAAGCCACACTTGCTCACTTCTTCTGCACACCCTTTAGACGTGGGAGACAGCGTACTATAGAGGTTACTGGCTCTGGGGTTAGGCCATAAACAGTCTTGCTGTTAATTAGCTTATAAATAAGCAATATATGTAACAACCACTTGCCTCAGTTTACACGTCGGTAAAATGGAAGTAACAATTTCATTCACCCTGTAGGAGTGTTGTGAAGATTAAGTAGATTAATTCCTATATCAGGTCTAGACCCACAGAAGGGCTTAATAAATGCTAGCTGTTACTGTGAAGATCTCATTCAGCCCCTCTCAATCCAAATCCTTCTATGTCTTGAGAATTCTGCTCCAAATCCTTTGCCCATAGGTCTTTTTAAGATTAACTTGAGACGTTTCCTGGGGCTGACTTGACAAGGAGAGGGAGGAGGGAGCAAAATTGTCCTCCCTTTCTGCCATCAGGTTTGAAATTACCTTATTAGTGCCTCATTTTTTCCGCATACTGCAGGCTTTGGGGCTTTGAAGAATTCCATCTTAAAATGCAGATTCCCCTAGGAGAGGCCTCTTCCAGTCTCAAGGAGAACAGAGGTGACAAATGTGTGGCTCTGTGCTGAGGGGAAGCGAGCGCTTCACAGCTGCATTCGCAAACACTGCATTTGGAAGGAAAAAAAATCCTGGCCCGACGCCACCTTTTTCCCTGATGCCCTGAGAACGGTTGCAGGTCCTTCCCCAAAGTTACATCTGTGAAAGGCAGAACTGGCAGGAACAATTCTCAATGCACAAGTGTCTGGAATGCCAGGCAGATGAAGTGCTCAGGGGAGCCGAGAGAAGAGCCGCAAATCCCTCCCTCCATCGACGTTCCTTCAAGGAAGCAGATAGTGAAGCCTAAGGTTTAGACAGCCCACACGTATTTTTTCACTCTTAGATTGCTGAGGCGGGGAGAGGGCAGCATATTGAAGTGAATATGGAATCAGGTGGTACTTCTCGTCCCTGCTGATCTAAACCCTGCTGCGGTGGCGGGTCAAGCTGCTATCTGTGGAAGAAGTGAAATGGAGAAGGTGACGTGCTGTCTGACGGGACCACTGCTGTCCAGTTGAAATACAGTGTGAGGCACAAATGTGAACATCTGATTTTAAACTTTCTAGGAACCACATCTAAGAAAAGGAAAAAGAAAGAGGAGAAATTAATTTTAATTATGTATTTTAATTAACCCAGTATGTCCAGGACATCATCATTTCACTGAAGAATCAATAAAAAAATTATTAGTAAGCTCTTTTACATGCTTTTTTTCATCCTAAATCTTTGAAATCCAGTGTGTATTCCATACCTACAGCACATCACAATATGGACTGACCACATTTCAAATAAGCCGCAATTCAATAGACACATGAGCCTAGTGGCTACCATTTTGGACAGAGCAGGATAGATCCTTCTTTGACAAGTAAGATAAAGCAGAAAATTTCCAGATTGCCAGACCAATGAAATACCTTCCATCTGAGTGACTGGGACAATCTGAGATTCATCTTTATAAGTCACAGGCTTTTCAGCCCCAAACTGCGAACTGTCACTTGCTCTCTCTTCTGGTAGCAGGAGGCAGCAGCCACTCTATCCCAAAGCCCTGTTCCTGGGCATCATTTATGAAGTATCTTTTTGGTTGATTTCTTTCCATTTCCAAAGTTTCCAAGAAGGTCAGTGTTAAGACTCCTCTGGGCACTCACAGCTACTTTTAAAGGCTCCTGGTTCTTCCTGACAAAAGCTAGGGCTGGGTACGAGTCAAGAGCTGGGAAATCCCTGATCAACTTTAGAAACAATGCAGCAAATGCGGAGAATGGATTACTGGAAATCCATGTCCGCCATGATTTCCTTTGCTTGCAAACATTACCACCCTGTCCTCAGGAATCCACAATTCATGACAAATGCTTCTCTCCATCACTCTCCTAGTCACAGAATCATTCCTCTAAGGCTATCTCCTGCGGACACTGGTTTTCTACGGCTCACAGAGACATTTCTCATCCTCCCATACCCCAAGAGATCCTACAGATCTCAGCCCAAAGGTCTGCATCTTAAGGAAATCGTTTACTGACCTACAACTACAACAATTACTCATAAGACCAGTGTATCTTTTTTTAGCTCCCTGCAATTTTCTCTCATTCATGGTACTTCTCCTATTTTATAATTATTACCAATCTGGGTGATTATAAAACTAATATCTATTCCCCCTATGTTTCCTGGGGGTAGAAATGGATCTGTTTTGTCCACTTTTAACAGAGAAAATATGTGACCCAACAACCCTATGGATTGAATTAAGAGTTTAATACTACCTCGAGCACAGGAAAACTCAGTCCCAGCCCTCAACCAAATCTTCATTCACTGTTTTGCTGCTTCTTGTTTCATTTTGTGTTTGAACCTAGACAGTCCTTCTCTGGCTCCTGTTTAAACCCTTCCTGAAGGTGCCCCCCCCCCCCCCGGGTCCGCAGGGCCCCCTTTGCATTGCTAAACGCCTCCCTCCCTGTTCCTCACCTGGTATTTCAGAGACCGTTAGAATGTTTCCTCTGTCCTATGGATAGACCAAGAACTCACTGTGTTCCCACTGCTATATCCTTGAAGGGAAGGAAGCCATTACCTGAAACCCCTATGTTTTGTTGTGAATAGCAACTGCAAAATCCCATCAAAATGCTTAAGGGAAAATATTGGAGAATCAAAAAGACAGACCATAAAGAAGCTTGATGTCAAGGTGACTGCAAGTTCACATACTTCCTAAGTCAGCCTGGGGTTCATTTTCCACTCTTTCTGCCCTTAGCTACGACTTGCTTCAAGATCCTGCCAAATGAATTAAGAATTTAGAAAGCTTCATGCAGGCTTCCTATTTTCCACAGATGACAATACACTAAAGGTCCTCTGGAGACATTTTGGTGGATGGAATATTATTGCAAGAGAGTGATTCAGCCTGGTGCCATCAAGGAGAGACTTGATGTTCAGAAAGACTTAGTGCCCGAGACAGTGTGTTTGGATGGTCCCTCTGGCTTCAACGAGCGTCATGATTCAGTGAAAATAATTCTCTTAGCAGCTTAAGGGGTCTCTGATTGCATGTAGGTCTGTGTCTGTGAATGCCAGTATAAGGGACAATGAAACCTTTTGTTTTCTAGGCTACGCTGTGTGCTAGTGACTTACGACGAGCAGGACCTGTTCTTAGAGAGAAAAGCTGAACATTCCTCTTTGTGGTTTGCAAAGAGACCAAAAGAAAACCTGCACAAAACTATTAACAACAGCCAATCCTTGCTGAACATTTTCACATCAGTCCTCTGAGACCGACACAGTAAGGACTTTTTGGTCATTGCACAACTGGGGAAACTGAGTCTAAAACCTCTTGGGAGACTAATAGTAACAAAGTCAGAACTTGAACACATATTTCCCTACTACATCCACTATTCAGTATTATCTTCTCTCTCAATTTTGTTTTTAAATTTAAGGCCATAATTTATTATCTTTAGAATGACTATTTGTGGAGGACTGATTATACAAATACGAAGTGCTATATGTTTATCGCATTTTGCAAGTGACTTGAAAATTATCTTAACCTACTGACATGCTTCAGAAAGTTTGCTGAAGGGCGTAGCAATCATGTGTATGTCTGCAGAATATAGTATTGTTTCTGGAAACGTAGAGTCAATGACATAGAACATAATTACTTATAACCAGGGGATCTTTTATTAACTAGAGATTTTTTTCAGCAAGTTGTCCTACGGAGTAGGCATCAAAGGAGAGAGAGAGTACGTGTACAAAGAAAATACCCTCTTTCACGCAGCAAAAAAAAGGGCATTGTAAGAAAGAACTGTACACACACACAAACACATCTCTTCTCCTTTTCCTCCAGGCCTTAATAAAAACTCAAACACAGCTTCTGCAAAGAAGCTTTGCAGGTTAAAAAATAGATGCCCAGGGCACTCTGATTCAATCAATCAAACCCTGGACTTAACAGCACAATTGAGCCATTTTCTTTTTATTACGACAGTTCATAAAATTGGGGGGAATAAAAGAAAACGAAGTCCATGCATAATCCTACTATGGATTCCAATAGGACTACTTCCAGCTGGAAAATTCCCTTCCAGTTTCTCTGAATATGTATTTTTTTCCCCTAAAGACCCTGAGATGTAGTTATCTTCTTTGAATCCTATCAAAAATTTCAGAAGAAAAATTTAAGTTTAAATATTATCACACTCTTGCTCCTGTGGTGATCATTTTATATTTACTTGGGGAGTTGTTTCAGAGGTTTATCTCCTGGGCAAAAGTTTTTGCTTCACAAGTTGTGCTCAAGTTAAAGAGAACCTGTTAATACTGTCCTTGGCTCCCACACCGAGCCCAGTGTTTGGTCAAAATGCAAATTTATCTGACTACATATATTACATAATAATCACCTTCTCCACTCTCAAATTACTTTAACAAATGAGGCCCATCATTTGTATTAACTAATTGAAATTTATTATCATTACTTCAGGGTAAAGCACCATGCAGGTGACATTAATAGATGTAGGGTAGTACATAATTGACGGTTTGTACCGTTGGGTCATGCTGAATGGTGTTTAAATAATGCCAGGGTTCAAAAGATTAAATTCCACTACAGATTTGGTCATTTTCAACAAAGTAACTTAATTTACAGCATCTGATTTGCATAATCCCTCAGCCTCTCAGGTAGGATTATTGAGAGAGACATTAGGAGATTGATCCTACATTTCCAGGTATAACGTTTTAGAGTTGAATTTGATACTTTGATCTCACAGGTAGATTTTTTTTTTTTAAAGATTTTTTTTTTTTCCTTTTTCTCCCCAAAGCCCCCGGTACATAGTTGTATATTCTTTGTTGCGGGTCCTTCTAGTTGTGGCATGTGGGATGCTGCCTCAGCGTGGCTTGATGAGCAGTGCCGTGTCCGCGCCCAGGATTCGAATCAACGAAACACTGGGCCGCCTGCAGCGGAGCGCACGAACTTAACCACTCGGCCACAGGGCCAGCCCCTCTCAGGTAGATATTTAAAAAATATTTGTCAATTGGATATTTTGCCACCTAAAATATGTTTCTATTCTAGCGGAGTTTCCCATCCAAGTGACAGTCATGGACAGGAGGAAAGAAGATATTTGAATTTGTCCTTGAAAAAAGAAAAAAAGTATAGCACCTCTACTTAAAAAAATACAACCAAAATCCAATTCGGCTCTTGCCGGCAAACTAAATTCTCTGTTATCAATGTGCAGGTCATATCCAGGATTCTCTTGAAAAATCAAGAGAGAATTACTTTTCTGATGACTCTGAGCATAATCGTCCTCAATAAATAGCAAAGGAGGCAGATGGACAGCTCATATATTCTGAATATGTTTCACAGCTGAAAACTTTGGAAAGAAGCCATATATGGTTTTGGTCCTCTAACTTAAAAAAGAAAGAGTTGGGAACTTTTAATGGTCTTTATGGTGTTCACTTTTGTGAGGAATCTGCATATGCTATCTCTCAGCTGCTGCTTTAATCTTTTATGATTATCTTTGAGGTCCGTTATGCTCCTTTGACCCTAAATTTTTGAACCTTTTATTTTGTATGTTAAGTTCAAATTCCATAGCAACCTTCTCATCCACCCACTCGTCCATTTCTGGTTCCATTCATTCCTCCATCTACTAACTCACTCAGTTGTCCTTAATTCATAGTTCTTTAGGGGCTGCAAATATGATGTAAGGTAAGACACAGACCCTGGCCTCAAGAAACTTAGAGTCAATCCTTAAATGACATTATGTGCCAAGAATCACATACTGCTAAAGAGGCAGATTCTCCCAGGATAAGTCACTTGCTGTGTGTAATTTGAGAGGTACATCTTTTTAAGTATATTAAGAAATTAAAGAGGGAAAAAAGGAGGATTAGGTTATGGAGAAGAGAGTGGAGAAGAATTGGAGAAACTAACTGATCTGACAAATACATAGTGCACTATTTATTTACAATTGTAGAATAGTCATTCAAACAAAAATGATTAATTACATTATTAAATAGTTAATTAGCAATGTTTAAATCCTGGCTCTGGTTGGCCAGAGATTGAATCCATTTCTAATGTGTGCATCTGTTAGCTCTACTAGAGAAAAACTTCAAAGCCTGGAGAATATAAGGAGGATGAAAGGGGTTGGGGGCGGGATGGAAGTAAAATTTATCATTTATGATCCATGTGTGAAAGACTTTAATTTGGAAATAGTATCTTTTTTTTTTTTTTAAAGATTTTATTTTTCCCTTTTTCTCCCCAAAGCCCCCCGGTACATAGTTGTGTATTCTTCGTTGTGGGTTCTTCTAGTTGTGGCATGTGGGACGCTGCCTCAGCGTGGTCTGATGAGCAGTGCCATGTCCGCGCCCAGGATTCGAACCAACGAAACACTGGGCCGCCTGCAGCGGAGCGCGCAAACTTAACCACTCGGCCACGGGGCCAGCCCCGGAAATAGTATCTTTTGTAGAGGTTCTTAATTGACCTTCCAGTGACCAGCTTGGTCATAATACCCTTGTGCAGGAGAATGAGAAAGAAAAGCCATGAGAAGAAACTGGTTCGTGTTTACTCTGGGCCAAACCCAGTAGACCCAAGGAAATGAGGCTTACAAGGAAAACTGAGAGCGCCCGGGAGCACAGACGTACTCTTAAGGCTTTCCTTGGACATTTAGAGTTTTGTTTCTTTTTGTTTTTTGGGATAGGAATAGGTATTTAGAAGAAACACCTCAGGGTAAGTATTATAAACAGATTCTTCTCTTCTTAGTGCTATGGTGGGAAGTAACGTGTCAGGATGGCCAGGGAAATGAGAAACGTTTCTTGAAATTCTAGATGACCACATAGAGTTTATTTTTTCCTCTAAATAATTTTTGAAATTATTTTGCAAAGTTAGAGCAGAGGATTTTGGCTGCCCTTATGAATTATTCTAATGGGACGGTCACAGGAGGTGGTTTTTCTGAAGAGTAAATGGAGAAAGAGTCCAACTTCCATGTTTCATTTCACCACAAAGTTCCCCAATCTGTTCTTCCAGAAGCTGGTCACATGACAAACTAGAAATGATCCGGTGGGTCTCCAGGAGCCTTGTCAGAGTCTGGGTATTGTGCTTCGCCCACCTTTAATGCTCTCTCTCTTTTTTCTCTCCACTCTCCTTTTCTCTGTCTTTTGCTTTTGTTGTTGTTGATGATATCACATTTAGTTGCAGGCGTCAGTCCTTGTCAGTAAATTCAACATATTCATAGTTGGCAAATTTACAACATTGATAAAGTAGGAAACCTTCACTTTTCATAATAGAAAACCTCAAATTTCATCTGTGTCGAGATTGGATTGTATCCGGCTACCAACTTACTGTAAAAAATGGAAAAGAAAATCAGGAAAGGAGACATACTTTTCACTCTTTACCCTTTTGTTCTATTTGAAAATTTTACCGTAGATATATACCTATTTTTTAAACTCTATATGATAGTTAATTAGTTAATTAATTAAAACCACCTCCGAGATGTTTTTCAGCAAAGTTCATTGAGATATCTCAGGAAAAGGGCATCTGAGGTCCAGTGCTGTTCTCATTCAGATTTAGAACAATCAAGGGAAAAAACACAAAAGCTGAAATATTCAGGAGAAGGAAGATTTGTTTACATCATTTAAATTTATCCCAAACTATCAAAGACCAAAGCAAGTACTGAAATTTGCTGGAACAATTGTCTCTGCAAAATGGGACAGCATTTTATTGCCTCTCTGTCTGCTGTTAACAAGCTAGAAAACAAAGCTAGTGACAGCTACCGTCAGCAAGTGACAGATGACATGGTTCTCATCAGCTGAATCTCTCTGTGCAGCCTTCAGTAGACTCTAACTTTTTAGTACCTTCTACTCACTCATAAATCCTGAGGCTAAGGTTGAGGGTAGCTTCCCTGGGAACATGATCAGCCTCTCCTGGGCAGAAGAGAAGCCTGCTGGGCAGCTTCAGTAGAACCAGATGGAGGGAACAATGGGTCTGAGTCTGCCCCATGGATGTAAATGTAGCCACTCAAGGACTAGGGAGATGAGGTTTGGGAAATCAGTGTGAAACTAGTGAAAGAGAATACAATCCAAGACCTTGGCTAGGACACTACACGCATGGAGAAGAGGTGTGTGAATTTCCAGTTAGTTCCTCACGCCTGGTCTCATGACCTACCCAAGTTCCTTTTCCAATAACTCCATGATAACCAAGCAATATTACCTAAGTCTTATTCTCCTTCACTTTTGCCTTCTCTCTGGCACTTGTCACTGGTGACTATATTTCTTCTACTCACAGACGCTTTTTAGAGGACAAGACTATGTCTAATAATAGTAATAATATTAATAATTACTACTTATTATGAAATAACTTCCATGTACCTAGTAGCTTGCATAAGCCTCTTACTTGATCCTTAGAACTGCCCTTTGATGCCTCATAGGTGTGATTACGGCCTGGAAAATGGAGCTTAGAGAGGTGAAGAGATTTAATTTACATTTCTGATGTCACATTTCTAGTGTCCCTGATCTTGTTACTTCCTAATAATGGGACGTTAAAGTGAATGACCTACAGAGTATCTACTTGCTTTAGCACTGTGACAGTTACAAGGAAGTGGGCCTGTTAGAAAGAGCATGAATTTTAGAAACAGATCCTTGATCCTGATACATGAAAGATGCTCAGGAATTGATAGTTACCACCACCACCACTCCATTGTCATCATCATTGGCATCGTCCTTATCATCGTCATCAGACTTGAGCTCTCCTTTCTAGGAACTCTTGTTCTTTCCAGTATATTACACTTCCTTGTAATTGCCATGGTGTCCATAGCGTGGTAGGTACCTTTTAAACATTTCTAAAATATTTGTTGATGGGGGGGCTGGCCCCGTGGCTGAGTGGTTAAGTTCGCGCGCTCCGCTGCAGGCGGCCCAGTGTTTCGTTGGTTCGACTCCTGGGCACGGACATGGCACTGCTCATCAAACCACGCTGAGGCAGCGTCCCACATACCACAACTAGAAGAACCCACAACGAAGAATATACAACTATGTACCGGGGGCTTTGGGGAGAAAAAGGAAAAAAAATCTTTAAAAAAAAAAAAAATTTGTTGATGGGTTAACTGATTGCAGTTTGTCTTTCCAGATGTAGTATTATTGACAAAAGAATAAATCAGTAAAGTAACAAATTGGTAAGCTGTTCTGCAAATCAGACTATAAAGATTTTTTCTACAAGGTCCTTTCCTGAGTTTTAGGACCCAGGACCTACAGGAGCCCAGCACAGACGGGAGAGCCTTCAGGCTCCCCTTCAGCCACCATCTCCAGCGAGAAGTCCAGGGAACAAAGAGTCACTAGACAGCATAAACCAAGGAAATCAGAGCAATCTTCAAGAAGCAAAAACCTCCAAGACAGTAAGTGTAGTCCCAGTTAAATGCTTTGTTAGACTGAAAGGAAGACATCCTCATATGTTTTAATCTTTTGACCTTGTTAATGGAAGGCATGGAGTAAAATTGTGTTTACCTGAATTTTACTACAGCAGAGCTAAAGGAAATCAGCTAACGTCGGAAGTTAGTATAAATGTCTTAAAAACTTCATCTTCTGAAGCCAATTGTAATATTGCCACTCAAATGAAAATGAAAAAAAAAAGCGCTTCCAAATGCTAAAAGAGATTTCTATCTTCCCATCATTTCAACAGCAACCACTATAAAACATGCTCTAAAACAAACACAGAGCACTAAAAATTCCACTGTTTAAGCTAAAAGTCAAACATCTGTCTCACTGCCTTCTAGTTTCACCTGGTTTGCTGAGGGTCTCAACTAAAACCTCAGAAATTTGGAGCTTTTCACCCTCACATGCATTTTAAAGAGTTAGTTCTGAGATTTTTAATCATCTTTATTAGTTAACCATGGCTTCTCTTTCAGCCTAAACAGATATGGAAAGAAGGACCATCTATGGAGTGGAATCAGCCTCGTGTGTCTAAAGGATGTGGGGAGAGAGTGCAGGATGATGCTGAAGGGCTGGACAGGCCTGGGTTTGAACCCTGCCTCTGCATGTTCCTTTCCAAGTGGCCTCGGCATGTTACTTAATCTTTCTGAGTCTAAGTTTCATGTTTATGAAAAATGATATCAGTAATACTTGGGTCATAGGGATGTTGTGAAAATTCAAAAAGAGAGGTTATAAAGTTTTTGCCCAGCATCTAAAAAGGGCTCAGGAATGGAAACCATTATACCATTTTTGTCCTTCTTCACATGGATGGAGGATAATTAATCATAACTATCTATCAGTCACTGAGCACCTATTATATACCATGTATGTATGCATCTAATACTTAAAACTGTGTTGCAAGAGCAGTATCATTACCCCCATGTTACAGCTAAGCCACCCAGCTACCATGCAGTGGAGCTAAGATTCAAATTCAGGTTTGTTTCCCTCTAAAGCCTGGGTCCATTCTACTATCCTCCACTGCCTCCTCAAACCCAAGAAAAAGATTCAACTAGTCCCGTGAACATTGGTAGTTTTCAATAGGGAATTTCCTCTTCAACAAGCTATTCCCACTTGCCAGCCTCTTGAAAGGCAACTTTTTGCAAGTTATCATAATTGATCATGAGCCGGGGACCCTAACCAGCCCCGTGCTCCAGCATCTCGGTAATGAGACCCACAAGCCTTAGACTTGTCTGGGTCATTCGGTGTGTCTGGTCTTGGATGGCACATGGTTGTGAAATCTTCAGACTCCGAGAAACTATCACCTGTCAGGTCCAGCAAAAAGTTTGATTTGTAAGAGTCTTAGTCTGTTTGGGCTGCTATAACAAAAATACCACAGACAGGGGGGCTTAAACAACAAATATTTATTTCTCACAGTTCTGGAGGCTGGGAAGTCCAAGATCAAGGCACAGACAGATTCAGTGTCTGCTGAGAGCCTGCTTCCTGGTTCATAGATGACCTCTTCTTGCTCTGTCCTCACACAACAGAAGTGGGGAGGGAGCTCTTTGGGGCCTCTTTTAGAAAAGCACTAATCTCATTCATGAGGGCTCCGTCCTCAGGATGTAATCACCTCTCAAAGGCCCCACCTCTGAATACCACCACATTGAGAATTAGGATTCAATATATGAATTTGGGGGAGACACAAACATTCAGTCCATAGTACTAAGTCAATGTTTGCAAGAATAAAATCAGCATGTTATCCCCTGTGGAACTGTTCATTATTCCCTCTGATCATCTCCTTCCCATTGGTTTGATTTTTGATGTGAGCTCTCAGCATCATGTGCTGCATGAGTGATGGAGAACACACTACAGTTTCACATCAACCACACAACCCACCCACAGCTCCTGTAGGCAGCCTGATATTTTGCCCTTATGCTGTACTCTGGGAAGAGGATAGGTGGTTGGTGAAAGACTCACTGAGGACAGTATGTACAAGTTACCCCAGCTGCCATCTCCAGGCTCAACATTTCTGAAATTATCTTTGTATGTAAGTTTACAAAGGTGAACAAATCTTTTAACCAAGTTATCGCCTATGTAAAATGAAGGACTTGGTTTATGTTAGATTCTTTCCAGCTTTCCAATAATATAATTATACTATTCTACATGATCACCCAACCCATCAGTCACCCCAAAAGTGGAAGACAGTCTTAGAATACGTGATGACAAATTACATCTATATTCAGGAGTTGTTGATACAGAGTATCTTAAAATCCTTTATGAATTCTTTTAGATTGAATGGATTACAGTCACTTAGAGTAAAAAGAATCCACCGCTAACGATACATGTCTGTATCTTTCAAAGATTACAAATATTGGTCTGTAGCATAATGTGTCACTAAATAGTGAGCTCTCTTGTCATTAGTATTCATCTTATCTCATAAAAATAATAAATTCATGACACATAAAGACAAGTGATAACTAACATATGAAACCAAAAACACTTAAGTGCACCAGTAGGGCAAAACTCTTTTTTTTAAACAATTTCATTTTCCTATAATTTTCATGATTTCAAGTTAATGAAAAAATCCTTAGTAAAACAAATCTTATCTTAAATGCATTCAGAAATGGTTTGTTTTTCTAACTAAAATAGATTATCTTAAATTTACCTATTCACCATTTCCCAAGAAAGGGCTTATGTAAAACATTCATTAAAATAGATTTTCAGGCCCATTTTGTAAGGCAGGAGATTGGAGTAAGCATACTTAAGCTACCATTTTGATGGAATCCGAAGGATTTTCGTTAAAAGCTGAAATACTTTGAACCCAATATTTAAGCTTCAAACAAAGCTTCAAGCACTAGAGGAAATGTAAGTTAAATTTTGAGTCAAGTCAACCCAAGATCCTTAGCTGAAAAAGTACTTATGTCCTTAAAAATACATGTTAGATCAGATTCTTATAAGTATTTTGGTGTGCACACGTACAAACACATGTACTTTTCTCTAGTGAATTCTGCCCAGCCAACTGACCACTCATTTTGAGACACTTAAAAAATATGATTATTTCTACATTCATTTAACAAATTTGTTTATTGAATCCTTGTCTGTGCCAAATGCAAAACCCAAAACAACTCAAAGTAAAAGCATCAGAAAACACAAATGACAACCAAGCTATCAGGGAATCAGAGAGAAAAATTCATAAGGTGGGTAAAGCCCCATTGTGCTTTTGAAATTAACTCATCAAAGAGCCAAAATATTGAACCCTTTCCTGGGGTCACAGAGATGAACACATCAAACAACTGCAAAGTAGGTCCTCCTTGATGACAGGGATTGGGTCTTATTTGTCTGTAGGTCTCCAGCAGCCAGCATACTGCCCACCACATAGAAGGTGCCCAAATAAATTTGCCTTCTTTCAGGATCATAAGCCACTGTAGGACACTTAAATATATTTGAGAAAACGTGAAATCACTGTTTACTAGCCCCATTATCAATAAGATGCAAGGTATTTGGGGTGGTTTTAATTCAAAATTATCAGATCTAATTGATGGAGGTGTGCTGGTGACAAGAGGTGGCTTTGAGGGACTTTGCCCTGTTTTCCATTCTCTCCCCCCTCAATATACATACTCATAATTCTTTAACATGGACCATCGATGTTTTCTTAACCTGTTGATATGGATTCCACAAAAGAACCTCAAAGCCTTCTCGCTCCAGTCCTCACTACCACTTTGTCACTCCCTGTCCCCCACTGATGGCTCTGGTGAGCACTCGTTCTTAGGGGCAGGCTTTTGTTAAATAACTGGTAGCCCCTGGAAATGGAATTTTCAATGAGTAAATGACTCCAGGATCTTGCTATGATAACCAACAGGACAAACTAGACTAGTCAAGAGAATCACAGGTTTCCTGTTGCAAAGACAAATTCATCTTTACTGATCAAATGAAAATGCAAATTTAGGGAAAACAAATCAGGTTATTTGGAGGACAGTATGTACTCGGAGGATATTCATGTCATTGTGGTTTCCTGAGGAAAGGGCTTCTATTTTGCTTGCAAGCAAAATGCCAATTCTAATTATTCAAACTGACATCCCACAGGACTTCTTGTGAAAACTGAGGTAGGTCCAGCAGAATGGGCAGGAACTGGGGTTTTCATTTTGGAAACTAGGAGAGGTCAGCAACCTGTAGGTAGCTCTGACAAAGAGAATTCTTGAGTGGCTGAATCCAAGTCTCTCAGTAACAGAAGCTGGTTGAGTAATTTTGGGTGGGAATACTTCCTCTGCCAGCTCATCTTCTATTAGTGCAATTAAATAAGCCCTTTCTTAAGTAAAAGCCTTTTGGCGCGTCCACACAATGTGAAACATAAAGATGAAAAGTGTTGTTTGAGATTATCGAATGAGATAGTCTTTGAAAAATTGGTGCGTATTTTATTGTAATGATGATGATTATTAGGAATATTATTAATGACTAAGATCTCCTAATAGGGTATATCAATTATCTACTGCCACAATAATGTTCCATAACAAACAACTACAAAACCTACATTATATACAAAGATAAACATTTATTTAACTCATGAGTAGGCATGTTGACCAGTTTGGGCTGGGCTCAGCTGGGAAGTTCTTCTGGTCTTCTCCGAATTCACTCACAGGGGTGGTGGTTGGCTGGCTGTCACCAGGTCTTGGATGGGCTTGGCTGGGAGAATGGGGCAATTCCACTCTTCTCCATGTGATTCTCATCTTCCAACAGAAGAGCTTGGACATGTTCTCATGGCAACAGCAAAGGGAAAGAGTAAGAGCAAGCCCAATATCACAACCTCATTGCAAACCTCTGCTTGCATGTCATTTGCTAAAATCTCATTGGCCAAATCAAGTCACATGACTGAGTGCAGGATCAGAATGGGAACAAACAGCAAGTTTCATGGCAAAGAATGTAGATACAGAGGAGTGAAGAACTGGGGAAAATAAAGCAATCGATCTACCACATGGGGCAAGCTATTTTTGTTTATCTTGGAGTATTCATCTGTGATACTTTATTCTTATAGAATTAAAAGGGAATTTTGCCTTTATTAGAATCTATTAAAGCAGCATTTCTCAAACTTTTTTGACTGCAACCTACAATAAGGAATACATTATACACACAATGTGACTCATTTCATACAAACGTTTCACAAAACATTTCTTCCTCTTACTATGAACATTTCTTTCTATTATACTATTTAATTTTTCAAACTGCCAGTAGTCCTCTAAATTAACTTCAGGATTCTCTAATGAGTCATAATCAAAAGTTTGAAAAACATAATTTAGGGGCTTTAGCCTTCCCCAATCCCTTTCTTGTTTTGGGGAACAGCCCACAAATGTCTAGAAGGGCCAGAGAAGCCAAGTATAATATCTGAATTGGGTATGTCACAACACAAATACAAATGACTCATAGAATCCAGAAGTGTGGGCATGAGCACTCTGGGACCCAGCTTCACCTGGCCATTTCCAGAGCCATGGTGGCTTCTGACATTTTGAGGCTGAGAGATGGCAGAAGGAAAGAGAGGAGAGTGTTAATATTCATTGAGACACTTTGCTAAATTCTTTAATATGGCAACATTTTCACAAGGAAACTGAAGCTTAGAGAAAATAAGTTAGCCAAGGTCACACAATATTTGGCAGAGCAGGGATTTACAGGTCTCAAGTGCCTCATATTCCAATGAAACTACAACCCCATCTTCCATCAAAGGCCCCATTTTCATGGCACAGTAGGAAGAGAGAAGGATGAGTCAAATTATTCACACTAATAATAATTCACATTAATGTGTGACATAAACATGCATTTAACAAGGATCCACCAAGAGTAAGACACCATTTTGTGGTATATTAAGAAGGGTATGTAGAGCCAGCCCTGATGGCCTAGCGGTTAAGTTCGATGCACACTGCTTCGGTGGCCTGGGTTTGCTTCCCTGTCTCAGAACCACACCACTGGTCTGTCAGTTGCCATGCTGTGGTGGTGGCTCACATAGAAGAACTAGTAGGACTTACAACTAGAATATACAACAATGTCCTGTGGCTTTGGGGAGAAAAAGAAAAAAAGAAAGCTATGAAAGGGGGATCCTAAATGAAACAAGGATCTTATTAGAAAATGTAGGCATTCAGCAGTTAGGAAAACTGCAATTTAAAGAGTTGCAGCTTTTACTTCATAAGTATGTGTATGGTGGAAGGAGGCCCAGGTGGAGATTTGAGTTTACTTTTGAGGCAGATTATTGTTTTTGTTCATTTACTTGTTTGTTTTTTCTGGAACAACCACCACTTTGGGGACTATTAGTTATGCAAATCTAAGGCATATTCCACCCGTTGTTTATGGGAAAAGCCCATTGCAAGGAAGTAACCTGAATTTGAAAATGCAGTGTTCTGTTGATTCAGGTAAATTTGGAAGATGTTTTAAAGAAAGCTGCATCTCTGCAGACCATTTGTCCCTTAAAAAGCCATTACTCTTCTCAATATGACTCTGGATTGCTTGTACCTCTTTAGTATTATGTGTCCTTGGAGAAGTTTGTATATGTTTCTCATCTAAGTCGTTGTCCACAGGGCATCAGAAAAAGAAATGGGCTAGGCTCAGTGCAGTTGAAACTAAAATGGACTAGTCCTACATGTGGTGTTATATGAGACTAAAGGACCCAGATGTTGAGAAATGCACTAATGTCAGATTAGTGTTGTGGTGTCTTGGGAGTAGGGGGTTGACAAGGTATGGCCACATTTCCCTGGGCTTTTGTGGGAGGAAAAAAAAAAGAATATTCCACCCTCCAGTGACCATGGGAGGCAGTCATTCCTAGAAGAGAAAATAGAGATCGGGAAGATTGGGTTTGGGCTGGGAAGAAGAGGATAAAAATCCCTCTCTCCAGGACTCTAAATTTTAGCTCGACTCCAAACCCCATCCATGAGTGCAGGACCCCAGGTGTCGGGAAGTAAACGAGCCATTGTCACATGGCAACAGGGTAGGAGAGAGGAAGAGAGGTAGGTGAACCAGTACTCCCAAGGATGGGTCTGGCACTGGGCAGTAGTTGTAAGCAGATCTCTATGTTATAATACTCTCTCTCATGTCCTCTGTTCTTTAGAGAATTGAGGACAAGTGATCATGTTTGGGATAAAGTAAGAAAAGGAAGAACAGTGTCTCATGCCAAGGCCAAAAATAGTCATGACAGTGGTGGTCATCAGTGAAGGACAGCTTTGCTAAGCAGAATGAGGAATCCATGAGAATCATCGGTGGTAAAGATGTGATGGTCAGATGAGGAAACCAGAACAGAAGAGTGTAGACTGTAAAGGATCTGAACATAGGAGCCGGTCAGACAGCCCCCTAAATGGGAAGTTCTCAGGAACAGCTTGAGGACACTTCGAGGGAGGTAAATTTCTAGCAGTCAATCTGGTGGGGCTTAAGGCATAATTTCGATTCCTCTTTCTGGGAAGGTGATGGTACAGTGGATATCCTGAGGAAACCCAGTACAGAAACCTTAAAATGCTGGATGAAATATTCATAATATAATTTTAAATGCTTAGCAGAGTTAAAAGAAATACTCGTAGGATAGAAATAGTAAAAAGGCATGAGCCCAAAGCAGTAACTGGACATTAAAGCTAAATCTTGTCTCCAAGAAATCTGCCAATATATGGTTGTGAAGAATTTTTTTTGTTTTAACAGGATATAAGCATGTGCTGAGGACAGAAGACAATGACTGGGATTTCTGCAAGCTAGGAAGGCAAACGAGACCCTTGCGTGAAGCCAGTCCTACAAAAGGCAACTACCTCAGTGAAGGCAAACTGGAAAAATAAAATTAATATCACAGCAAGAACACAGTGAGAACTCTTGCCTCTGTCAGTTTTGATTCTGGGTAAAGACGGGAAACAAAGGCTCCTCTAAGAATCACTAACCACAAGGTGACCATCATATAGGTTTAGTGTCCAAATTCATACTATTTGAGTGGTCTGAAAAACCCAACCTGAGAACTGAATTTAAATAATTACAGGTTAGTAACGACCCAAGGAGCCTGGAAGGAGCAATCACAAATCTCTGGGGAAGTTCAAGTCTCAAAGAATTCCTACAGAAAAGTTCCAATAACCATCAGCTCACAGTAAAATAAAAAAAAAAAAAAAATCACAGACACGTGAGAAAACAAATAACCATGAGCAAGAGTCAGTAGAAATAACGAATAATAGCATCAGACCCAGAAGAGCATATACATTGGAAAAATTAGCTATAAAATTTAAATGAAATGTATTTAATGTATTCAAAGAAATGAAAAGGGATATTAAAAGTATGACCAAGGAACCAGAAAGTATTTTTTGAAAGACTAGGAATACTTGATATTAAGGAATTATAATGAGTTTTTAAGGAGGTAAGAAAATGGTACTGTTATTTGTTCTTGGGTTTTTTTGCTGAGGAAGATTTGCCCTGAGCTAACATCTGTTGCCAATCTTCCTCCTTTTTTGTTTTATCTGCCTGAGAAAGATTAGCCCTGAGCTGACATCTGTGCCAGTCTTCCTCTATTTTGTATGCAGGTTGTAGCCACAGCATGGCCAACAAGTGGTGTAGGTCCATGCCCAGGGTCTGATCCCGCGAAACAGCACCACTGAAGGGAGCACACTGAACTCAACCGCTACACCATGGGGCCAACCTCTTATTGTTTGTTTTAGAAACAGAATCCTTGTCTATTAGAGATACGTATTGAACTATTACAGATAAAATGATACGATGTCTGGGATTTGCTTTGGAATTATCTAGAGTGAGAGAGGCAGTAGGCAGAGATATAGAGGAAACAAGATGAGCCATGAATTATTCATTGTTGAAGCTAGATAATGACTATGTAGGGGTTTACTATACTCTTCTTTTTACTTTGATATGTTTGAAGTTTTTCACACTAATATTTTTTTAATGAGGAGGCAGTGTGAAGAAAAGCCAAACAGAACTTCTGAAAATAAAAAAGTATACTAAATAAAATTAGAGACTCAACAGACATATTATAGATCATATTAGACACAGTTGACAAGAGAATTAGTGTACCAGAAGACAAATATGAAGTTATTGGTAAGAATGCAGTACAGAAGGACTGCATGATGGACTATATGACAGTTTGAGATATCTAGAAGGTAGACTCAGAAGGCTAATATACATCTCATAAGATATCAGAGGGAAATAATCTAGAAAATGGGGAAGATGTAATATTAAAGAGGTGTTAGGGAAGAATTCTCCAGAATTGATGAAAGACACAAATGCCCATTTTCAGGAAGCCCAAAAAGTGACAAGGGAAGAAACCCAAACCTGGATACATCGTGATGAAACTACAGATCACAATCACAAAGGAAAGATCCTTTACAAGAGAAAAGATGCATTTTATGGAAAAAAATGACTAGACTGAAAACTGACTTCCCAACAGCAGCATTAAAAATCAGAAGACAACAGAGAAATATTTTCAAAAATGAAAGGGGACTATTTCTCTCATCTTACACAAAAGTGGATTCTAGTTGGATCAAGCACGTAAATGTGAATCTAAAAATTTTTTAACTTTTAAAGAAACTAATAGAGACTATCTTAAGGATCTTAAAGTAGGGAAGTCTTTCTTAAACAAGACACAAAAGGCATAAACTAAAAGGAAAAATGTTTATATATGATTAAACTAAAATTAAGAACTCTATTAAAAAGATTGTAAAGAAGGCTACAGACTAGGACAAAATACTTGCTATATATATAATCAACAAGTGATTAGTATTCAGAATGCAAATACTTTAAAACTCTTAAAATTTAATAAGAAAATGATAAACAACCCAAGAGAAAAGTAGATATAAGTTATAAAAAGATATTTTACAGAAGAGGAAACATAAGCAGCAGACAAATGTGTATTCAAAATGCCCATATTACTGAGTGAAAGAAACAAGTCACCGAAGTATTCATTCAATCTAATTCAGTTTATGTAAATTCAAACATATGCAAAACTAAAAAGACATTGTTTAGAGATGTATTTTTGTTTGGTAATAACTGTAAAGAAAACAAGAACAAATATAAAATTGAGGACCGTGGTTACCTCCAGGGAAAGAGTGAGTGATATGATTAGGGAGGAATACAAAGGAGAATTCAAAGATAGTGAAATATTCTCAACCTTAAATTGTGTGATGAGTGCAGGGGTGTTTGTCTTATGGGTATTTGCTTTATGCTTGAGAGAGAGACACACATCTAACACATAATATGATCTAGCATATAACGTGTATATAGAACACCTTTATACAGAGATACACATTGTACGTTAGATCGATTATGTGGTATAATTATATATAGATCTCTATATAAGTTGTATTACAGATCTGTCTCTCTCTATATCAAGATAGATTAATAAATAATGCATGTGTATTTATTCTATGTAAATTTACACATAGAATTCATATCTTGTTGTGGTCCATTGATTGCAAAATGGATCCAATTTTTCACATTTCCCACCCTTTTCAGAGGAGGAAATGAGAGGGAAACTATCCTTTTCACAGACTAAGTAAAAAAGATTTTCTTAAAACAAGGAAATTCCATACAGACAGTTCTCTGAACAGGACTGCTGACTTCCAAGGATTGTCCGATCGCTCACTTGCATGTAAATCATTTTTGTTAGACATGTAGTTTTATAAAAATTGATGTGTTTTCCATGCTTCCTTTTCCTGTACAGGCTGGGGATCTTAAAATAAAACCACTGAGCTCTAAGCTGAAATCTAAACATGGAAAAACACGTAAATCCTCAGGCTCTATCTGATAGAGAGTTAATTACACAGCTCAGGGTTTTGCTTCACCAGAAAGTGAGCTCTATCCGCCTGCCGCACTCCGCAGTGACTGGGAAGGGAGGGTGTAATGAATTGTGATGAAAAATTCTGCTAAACATGAGACAGTTCCAGAAGCAATTCTTTTTTTTTCCTATGCACGCCTCTAATATATTTGAGGTAGAGTATTTCAAAAGCCACTTTATTAAAATAAACTTTAATTTCAGAACTATTAGATTTACAGAAAAATTGTGAGGATGGTACAGAGAGTTTCCATACCCTCCTCTCCCCACACAGACACAGGTTCCCCTATCATTTACATCTGACGTTTCTGTGGTTCACTTATCACAATTAATGAACTAATGCTAATCTGTTATTATTAACTAATCCGTGTTTTATTCAGATTTCCCCTAATGTTCTTTTTCTGTTCAAGGATCCCGTCGAGGATCCCTCATGACATTGTTATCGCGTCTCCTTAGCCTCCTCTTGGCCATGACAGTTTCTCAAACTTTCCATCTTTTTGATGATCTTGAAAGTTGTTTTTTCTAAATTAAGTGACATTGGTTTATAACATTACGTAAATTTCAGGTGTACATCATTATATTTTGACTTCTGTACAGACTGAGTCATGTTTACCATCAAAAGTTTAGCTTCCATCTGTCATCGAACATATGTGTCCCTTTACCCCTGTTGCCCTCCCCCGACTCCCTTCCCCTCTGATAACCACCAATCTGTTCTCTGTATCTATGCGTTTATCTTCCACATATGAGTGCAGTCATACAGTAATTGTCTTTCTCTGTTTGACTTATTTCACTTAGCATAATACCCTCAAGGTCCATCCATGTTGTCGAAAATAGCAAAGGATCATCTTTTATTGCTGAGTAATACTCCAATGGGTATGTAAACCGCATCTTCTTTATCCATTCATCTATTGATGGGCACTTAGGTTGCTTCCAAGTCTTGGCTATTGTAAATAATGCTTCAATGAGCATAGGGAGCCATATATCTTTTTGAATTAGTGTTTTCATGTTCTTTGGATAAATACTCAGAACTGGAATAGCTGGGTCATATGATATTTCTATTTTTAGGTTTTTTTTCTTTTAGTTTTTTTTTTTAAGATTGGCACCTGTGCTAACATCTGTTGCCAATCGTTTTTTTCCTTCTTCTTCTCCCCAAAGTCCCCTGGTACATAGTTGTATATTCTAGGTGTGCGTGTCTCTGGTTTTGCCAAATGGGATGCTGTCTCAACATGACCTGATGAGCGATGCCATGTCCGTGCCCAGGATCGTAACCAGGAAAACTCTGGGCCACCAAATTTAGCACGCGAACTTAACAATTCAGCCATGGGGCTGGCCCCCTATTTTTAATTTTTTGAGGATCCTCCATTCTGTTTTCCATAGTGGCTGCACCAGTTTACATTCCCACCAGCAGTGTTCTTTCGCATGTGGCTGTCAAGTTTTCCCAACACCGTTTATTGAAGAGACTTCCTTTCTCCCTTATATGTTCTTGTCTCCTTTGTCAAAAATTAGCTGTCCACTGGGCAAGCCCAGTGGCACAGTGGTTAAGTTCACACATTCCGCTTCAGTGGCCCGGGGTTTGCCAGTTCAGATCCAGGGTGCGGACATACGCACCGCTTGTTGGGCCATGATGTGGCAGGCGTCCCACACATAAAGTAGAGACAGATGGGCACAGATGTTAGCTCAGGGTCAGTCTTCCTCAGCAAAAAGAGGAGGATTGGTGGCAGATGTAGCTCAGGGCTAATCTTCCTCAAAAAAAATTAATAAAAAAAATTAGCTGTCCATGGATGTGTGAGTTTATTTCTGGGCTCTCTGTTCTGTTCCATTGATCTGCATGTCGCTTTTTCCACCAGCATCATGTTGTCTTGATTACCATAGCCTTGTAGTATATTTTGAAATCAGGGAGTGTGATACTTCCAGCTTTGTTGTTTTTTTCTCAGAATTGCTTTGGCTATTCAGGGTCTTTGTTGTTCCACATAAAGTTTAAGATTCTTTGTTCTATTTCTGTGGGAAATGTCATTGGGATTCTTATTGGGATTTCATTGAATCTGTAGCTTCCTTTAACTATATGGACATTTCAACTATGTTACATCTTCCAATCCATGAGCACAAAATATCTTTCCATTTCTTAATGTCTTCTTCAATTTCTTTCAACGTCTTATAGTTTTCAGTGTACAGGTCTTTCATCTCCTTGATTAATTTTATTCCTAGGTATTTTATTCTTTTCATTGAGATTGTATTCTTGATTTCTCTTTCTGCTAGTTTCTTTGGGTTTAGCTAAGGGTTTGTCAATTTAGTTTACCTTTTCAAAGAACCAAATCTTGGTTCCATTGATTTTTTTCTATTGTCTTTTCAATTTTTATTTCATTTATTTCTGCTCAGATTTTTACTATTTCCTTGCTTCTACTGCCTTTGGGCTTTGTCTTTTCTTTTTTCTAGTTCTTTTAGGTGTAGCGTTAGATTGTTTATTTGAGATTTTTCTTGTTTCTTGGGGTAGGCCTGTATTACTATATACTTCCCTCTTAGTGCTTACTGGTATTTATTGAGACTTGTTTTTTTCCCCAACATATAGTCTATCTTTGAGAATATCCTATGTGCACTTGAGAAAAATGTGTATTCTGCTTCTTTTGGAGGGAATGTTCTTTACATATCTATTAGGTCCAGCTGGTCTAGTGTTTCACTTAAGGTCAATGTTTCCTTGTTGGCTCTCTGTCTGATGATCGATCCATCAACGTTAATGAGGTATTAAAGATCCTTACTACTATTGCGCTGTTGTCAGTTTTTCCCTTAGGTCTGCTAATAGTTGCTTTATATACTTTGCTGCTTCTATGTTAGTTGCATATATATTAATAAATGGTGTGTCTTCTTTGTGGAATGTCCGTTTTATCATTATATAATGTCCATCTTCATCTCTTCTTAGATTTTTGGCCTGATGTCTGTTTTGTCTGATGTAAGTCTGGCTACACCCACTTTCTTTTGATTGTCATTTTCTTGAAGTATCATCTTCCATCCCTTCACTCTGAGCCTATGCTTATCTTTTGGGCTGAGATGGATCTTCTGGAGGCAGAATATTGTTGGTTCTTGGTTTTTAATTCATCCAGCCACTCTGTGTCTTTTGATTGGTGAATTTAATTCATTTACATTAAGGGTAATTACTGATATATAAGGGCTTAATATTGGAATTTTATCTTCTGTTTTCTGTTTGTTCCATATTTCCATTGTTAGTTTTTCTTTCTGTTTCTGTCTGCCATTTTAGTTTGGTTGTTTTCTGTGATGTGTTTCTTAGTTTTCTCTTTTTTTATGTTTTGTGACTCTGCTCTGAATTTTTGTTCTGTGGTTACTGTGAAGTTTGTATAAAAGATCTCACAGATGAGATTGCCTTTTTTCTGCTGATAGCATTTCATCTCCATTTACCTGTGCAGGTTCAGTCCTTTTCCTCTTCCATTTCCATGTTTTTGTTGTCATAAATTATCCCATTTTGTATTGTGAATTTGTTACCAAATTGAAGTGGTTATAGTTATTTTTAACGTTTTCTTTCCCTTTAGCCTTTATATTATAATTGTTTACTAACATATTCTGATATAGAGTTGCATGCTTTTTTTCTTTCTATTTATCACCTTGCTCAAAACTTTGTATAACTTTGCCCTTTTTTTTTTTCAGATAGGAGGGCTTCTTTCAACACCTCGTGTAAGGCAGGTCTAGTGGTGATGAACTCCCCCAACTTTTGTTTGCCTGGGAAAGCCATGATTTCTCCTTTATATCTGAAGGAGAACTTTGCTGGATAGAGTATTATAACTGATAGTTTTTATCTTTCAATATTTTGAGTATGTCATTCCACTATCTCCTAGCCTGTAGAGTTTCTGCTGAAAAATCAACTGATAGCCTAATGAGAGTTCCTTTAAAAGTTATTTTCTTTTCTCTGGCAGCTCTTAATATTCTTTCTTTGTCATTGACTTTTGACAGTTTTAATAAAATGGGTCTCAAAGATGTTCTGTTTACATCAAGATAATTAGGTATTATATTAGCTTCATGTACTTGCATATCCAGTTCCTTCTACAGGTTTAGGAAGTTCTCTGCTTCTTTCTCCCTCTCTTCTCCTTCTGGGATACCCATTATCCTTATGTTGCTTTTCCTGAGTCAGATATTTCTCACAGAATTTATCCATTTTAAAAAAGCCTTAATTCTCTCTCCTCTTCAACTTGAATCATTTCTAGATTTCTATCTTCAAGCTCACTAATTCTCTCTTCTATATGACCCGCTGAATTTTCAATGTTTTCTACCTTATTCATCTCATTTATTGTGTTCTTCAGCTCCAGAATTTCTGTTTGGTTTTTCTTTAGAGTTTCAATCTCTTTGGTGAAGTACTCTTTCTGTTCATTCATTTTATTCCTGAGCTCATTGAACTCTCTGTCTGAGTTTTCTTGTAACTCATTGAATTTCCTCATGACACTTATTTTGAATTCTCTCTCAGTTAGATCACAATCTTCTGTGACTTCAAGTTTGGTTTCTGGAGAGTTGTCATTTTCTGTTTGTGCTACCATGTTATTGTAGTTCTTCATGGTGCTTGATGAGTTGTTCCTCTACCAGCACATTTGTGGTACCAAACAACTTTATTACTTGAGTAGACTTTGTTTACTTTGATTCTGAACTACTTCTGGTTGATATTGAGAACCTGTGCTTTTCACCCTTCACTGCCTCTTCCAGAAGTGTTATCAGTGCCCTCCTTGTGCTGCTTGTACCTCCAAGGCTACTGGCACCTTATTGCTTATGTTGTTGCTGCAGTCATATGTTTTGCCACCAAAATCACTGGGCTGCAAGCATCTCTGCTGCTTCCAGGATCACCTGGGTCATGCATTTCCCACTGCAGCAGGGCGGAGGGGAAGAGTGGCATGGGAACCAAGGTCACAGGCACTTCCACCTTGTCCAGGCTTATTGGGTCTGCAGGTACCACCACTATGGGTTGAGGGGCCAAAGTACAGGTGCCTCTGCAGCTGGGAGGGGCTAGAGTCATGGGCTTTGCTGCCACTGTTACCTAGCGCTCCATGGGCTTTCCATAGGCTTGGGTGCTGCTGGCACATGTGCCACCCGCACTGCTGCTCCCACGTTATCTGGGGGTGCTAGCAACATTGCTGCTGGGGGCATTGGACTCATTGATGTTGCCACTGCTGACAGAGATCAAGGTCTTCTGTGCAGCCCCTGCTGGGGGCTGGGTCATGAGTGCTGCTGCTGCTCCTGCAGCCTCTGGTCTTGGGGGCCAGACTGATACCCGGAATTTCAGGTCATGGGTACTGCCATGGCTACCAGAGGTATCGAGGTCTTGAATGCAGCCCCCACTGATGGAAGAGCCATTCGAGGCACCATCTCTGGGAAAGGGGGAGAGGGGTTGGGTCCCAGGCACCACTGTATTTCCTGAAGCCTCAAATCACAGGCACCATCTGCCATTTGTGAGGGATCGGAAGGGGCTGAGCCAGAAGTGCTGCTACAGCTCCTGCAGCCTCTGGTCTCCAGGGCCAGTGTGCTTCTTAGAACCTCAGGTCATGGGCACTGCCACAACTGCCGGGTGTATCCGTGTCTTGAATTCATCTCCCTCTTCTAGAAGGGCCAGTGCTGAAGGTGCTGCTGCCAGGAGAGGGGGCTGGATCACAGATATCGTCATCGTTCCTGGAGTCTCCAGTGGCCAGCCTGCAGTGATTCCTGGCACCTCTGGGAGCGTGGGCTGCCTGGATTCCTGGAGCTCCTTTCATGGGTGTTACCTCAGTTCCTGGGGCCTCTGGTGGAGGCCTGGCTGTGGTTCCTGGAACCTCCAGTATTAGGAGCTGCCACTGCTCCCCTGGTTCCACTGTCTCTGAGAGGTGCAGGCCACCTACCTTCAGATGTATAGATGTGAGGATCACTCAGGTGTTCTGGTGTGCTGTGCAGAGGGTCCTTTGTTGGTCCATGGATGTCCTACTGGTTGTAACTTAGAGGACAGAGACAAAAGGAACAACTCACTCCACCATTATGCTGACCTCACTCCTGATCCTGACAGTTTTGAGGATTAGTGGTCAGATACTTTGTAGAATGTTCTTCAGCTGGGATTTGCCCAATCTTTTTCTCATGATTATACTTGAGTTATTTTTTTTGGAAGGAAAACCACAGAAGTGAAATACCATTGTCTTAAAGTTTCATTTTATTAAATCCCATTTTTTTAAAGGGAGTGTGAACACGTAGGAGTGAATATACACAGAAAAATAAATTGCAAAGGAGTAAATCAAAATATTATCAGAAATTATCTCCGGATATTGAAGTTACTGGATATTTGTATTTTCTACTTTTTATTTATCTATGTTTTCTAAATGTTCTACAGTGAACATATGCTTTTGAATTAGAAAGAAAAAAATTTAATATCTGTTTTTGGAGCTGTCTACACCTGTCTGAAAAGGTACTCAGCTTCCTCAGATGTACAAGTTCCTCCCAGGGTTGGTAAAACTCGAGAAGTATTTGTCAGTCTCCCATGTCACAGGGAGGTAGCCCTTCCTGAGCGGAGTCAGAAAATGCCTCCATTCCATGTTGCAACTACTTCCGGGTCAAACCCCACAGCTGAAGGGGCCAAGGAGGAAGTCTGGAGGAAGAAGGAGAAGGGGGAGGGATCAGTCCAAAAGAATCATTCTTACTTCCAGCATGGCGGTTCCAACAGAGAGTAGCTCTCTCTTCTCTGTCTTTCTTTCTCTGTCTACCTGTCTCTCCTCTCTCTCTCTTCCTCTTTGTTTCTTTCATTCATTCATTGGTTTATCTTCTCAACTAGTGTTTATTGAGTGCACTGAAAATTGAGTAGGACATCAAAAGACTTCCCTGTCCTCAAGGCACTTACTTTCCAGTGGGGTTGAAGCATCTGGCAACAAATATTCTGTTGGGTGGTGAAAAATACCATGAAGAAAAATAAAACAGGGTGAAGAGGGATAGATGGGAAGGAGGAAAGAGGATTTGCTATTTTAGAGATGGTGGTCAGGGAAGACCTCTCTCATAAGATGACCTTGAAGAGGTAGTAGTGTTCCAGGCAGAAGTGCAAAGGACCTGAGGCAGGATTTGAGGTCTCAGAGGTGTGCTGGGGAGGGAGGGCAGTGCCAAGGCATGTAGAGCTTTGTAGACCCAGGTATACAAGGTTTTTATTCTGTTAGATGGGAAACCATTGGTGGGTTTTCAGTTGAACAACGATATGATCTGAACTAGGTATTGAAAAGATCCCTTTGGCTTCTGTTTGGAGATTTGATTGGGATGAGAGAGCTGGGGTGGGGCACGGCAAGGCAGGGAAACTTGTTCGGAGACAATTACATTAGTTATGGCAAGAAAAGATGATGAATTACAACAAGGTGGTAGCAGTGGAGGTGGAAAGAAGTAGGCAGATTCCAGATACAGTGTGAAGGAAGAGACAAGGGGATACACCAATTAATTGGATATGAGATGTGAGAGAATTTCCAGGTTTCACACACACACTTATGAAACTATTCTGTACCCCCAAAAGTATTATTTCACCCGAGTTTTCAATCTTTGAATTGTCGAGATTTGACAAATTCTTACATATACCCTCTCTTTGAGAAGACAGTGGAAAGGAAGAAAGGCTTTTTTTCTTCATTTATTTTTTTTCAAGTCTCTTCCCTCTTCTGTTCCCCTTCCCCAAAAGCCATCCACTCTAAGATATGTGTCCTTAAACATGCTTATACTCTTGCTAAATTCATAGTGTTATTTTATGTGTATTTGCATTTCTAACTTACCGAGAGGTATTGACTTAAAGATCTCATTTCTTTTCTTATGTTTTTACTCAACACTGTGTTTTTAGGATCTGTTCATGCTGCTGTTGGTACATCTAGTTCATAGCTTTTGTTCACTGTGTGTATTCTACAGTATCTATAACCTTACTGATGAATATCTAGGTTGCCTGCAAATTCGTACTATTATAACACTACTTCTAGGAACATTCTAATATAGATTACATTATGGACCTCTTTGTGGGTATCTGCGGGATAAGATAACTCTAGCTACCTATTCACATCCTTTACTTTTTTTCTATTTCAGGAGTTCCTCCTATTCTGGATACTAATCCCTGTCAGTTTCAGATACTGCATTTATTTCTAGTCTATTACCCATACGTTAACTTTGTAGTTTGCTTTATTTGGATGAACATCTTGAATTTTAATGTAGTCAAATGATCTGTTATCTTTCAAAAATCCTTAAACTGTGTAGAGTTCAGAAGAAACTCAAGAAAGGACTTAGACACAAAATGGGAATGTGACACTTAAAAAAAAGAGAGACAATGTTTAATACTGGCAGGTTGCACTTCCGATGAATGGGGCATGACGTGGAACACATCAGTGTGGTAGGTTTCATCCACTTATGGGGCTGTGTTCTACCCCTACTCATCCTCTTCCCCCTCCACACTTTCTCCCTTGAGAGATCATATACTCCACTCTCTTCTCTGAGCACTGTAACTGAGAAAACTGCTGCATTCAGCAGACTCGAGCCAAGATCTCTTTTTAAATTCCAGACCCGTCTTTTCAAATGCCTGATCTAGGCTGCAGTAGAAATGTGTGAGTTTTACTTGCCTGTCATTTCTTTTGCCTTCTTCTAACTAACAGAATAGAATTATAATAGCAAACAAATACCACTAATTACATGACAGATATTTTTCCTGTGCTTTACAAATAACTCTTTTCAACCTTATGAAGTAGACAATCTTATTAGTCCCATTTTTCAGATGAGAAAACAGAAGCTCAGAGAAATTAAGTCACTTACTCAAGATGATACAACTAGTAAGTGATGGAGCTGGGATATACCTTTTATCAGTGGGGGACCTACTCTACATGTTTGAGAGTGGAGTTGACACCATCACATTCCAGCCCATAGGATGGGCATATGACCAAAGTCCCTGGCACATGATTGTTTCAAGGATGGGCATGTGATCCAAACTGAACCAATCAAAATCCTTCATGCCTGGGGATGTTCTATTTCTACTAATGAATCTAAGATAGTGTATGTGAGTCCTAGGGGCCATCATACTCTCTACATAAGAGAATCTGACAAGAAAGAGAGAGATTGATACCTGATGACATAATTTGAGTCCCTTCATCCAATCACAACAGTAGCCAGTATGACCTGGACTTCTTCGTTTTGGGAGTCATTAAATTTCTTTTTCTTAATCTATTTGAACTGGGTTTCCACTACATGTAGTTTAAAAAATTCTGATTACTATAAATGGCCTACAAGCACCTTTGTCAGATTCATGGCTGTGGTCATCATTTAAAAAGTCCTTCTCTAATGGAGGAAATTCCCATATTATGAATTCAGTCTTGTCAAGGTGTGGATTTCCCCCACTGTCATTCATGTAAATTCAGAAGCCGAAATTCAGAAGCCAAATTCCCAGCCTCCTCAGCAGCTAGGACACAAGCATGTGACCCAGGCTCTGGCAATCATCTAAGTGGCCACACATAGGATTTCACATATGCATGGAGCTTCCATCTTTGCTGGTGTAGGTAACAGCCTGTGTGCCCAGCTTTCAAGAGTAGCAGGAGTTACAAAGACAAGAGAAGTTCTTGATGCAAAAGTAGCTTTTGTGCCGGAGGAGGAGAGCTGCAGTGAAGGAATTTCATTTCCCGTTTGCCAGTGGCAACAACAGCAAGGGTAGCTGCCTTATCAGGTTAGTTCTGTGATATGGTTTGGGGCATTGCTCATGAAACCTTAGCTTGAGTCTGGTTCTCCGGGTCTCCCAACAATTCTGAGCGGTGACCAATATCCTTTAATAAATAACATTTTTGCTTAAAGTCAGCAGAATGGTTTCTGTTGTCTGCGACTAAGACCTCTAGCTCATATACTCAGTCATAAAACACAAGTTTCATGAGAACAGGGGCAGTCTGTCATTCACCACT
The DNA here is from genome assembly GCF_021613505.1 of Equus quagga. Lineage (NCBI taxonomy): Eukaryota > Metazoa > Chordata > Mammalia > Perissodactyla > Equidae > Equus > Equus quagga. Next base: position 114,104,601 of record NC_060269.1, read on the forward strand.
ATATCCCCAGCACATAAAACAGTGCCTGACACATAACAGGTGATTAATAAATCATAGACTACAACTACAATCATAGCACTATTCTGCTCACAGTCTATGAAGGAAGGAAAAAACAAGAAATATTGCACACAATCCCATCTACAGAAAGATTGTTAAACTTTCAGTGTCTCTACTTCTAAATATTTTTTCTCTATAAATATAAATATAGGTATACAGAAGATTTTTAAGCAAAATTTGATGACAAAATATGTATCGTTTTTAATCTGGTCTTTTTTTCTTTTTTCTTCTTTCTTACTTCTTAAAAACTGAATGTCTCATAAGCATTAGTTGCAGTTAACAAGTTTACCAACATCACCATTCTTACTGGCTAATGGCTACTGGCATTCCATTGTTTGTATAAACCATAATAAACCAATTTTCCATCTTTGAACTTTTAAGTTAGTTCTAGTATATATATATATGTATTACACATGCACTACATTTTATGTATGTATTAAATTATGTATGCAGTTACATGTACATTACATACAATTAGGAAATAGTCAATGTTCTTAGAGAAATATCTTTGGCCGTATATCTCTGCTTATTTGATGGGAACTTTCTCTCACTCTCTGCTTCTCCACAGGAACTGCTCCCGTTCCTATACCTCTTACTCTAAATCCTTGGAATCAAACCAGCAAAAATTAGAAGCTTAACAAATTATCCCCACTGAATATTAAAGGATTCAGGGATTTCTTTCCTTGCTTATGTGTTTGCTTGATTGTTTATTCACTTATTTTGCTAGATTTGTCAAAAACAAAATTCAGTACATTTTAAGCCTAGATTTTTGCATTACGTCTTCACAGTCAGACAAGAAGATTTCTCAGGTGGGTTTTTAAAAAGCCACCTTACTTTCGCGCGTAGTGACATATTCTCGGTAATTAAGTATAATGAACCACGCACTGGGAGAAAACCCTGAATCAAAAAGGAAAAAGATCTGGCAAAGGAGAAGGACTGTCTGCAGGTTTCTGAGAATGGGGTTTGATAAGTGAGACCTGCCAATTTACCTAGTTTGTGAATAGTAGAAAATCCCCCCGGGGACTGAAGATTTCCCTCGAGGCTAGGTGGGAAGAGAGGGTGCCCCTAGTGATTAGCAAACTTGTATTTCCAAGTGCGGCACCTGTGGTTAATTGTCCTTTTTGTCTCAGGGGTGGCTTTTCTGGCTCTTCCCCAGAAATGCATCATCCTCTCAAAGATACCTCAGTATAAATAATAGAATAATTGTAAAAATGAACAAATGCACTCCTCTGCGTTCGAGTGGTTGCCATGGCAATGAGTGAACCACCAGTGCAAATTTCATACGAGCCAGCCTCTGCATGAAGGACCCAACCTGCATCTCTTAACCAGAGGCTGCCTCTGCGGCTGAGCTTGTGAAGCCCTATTTCTGAGGAGTTAGAGGACACTCAACCCTATTAGAGAAGAGCTGCCCGCCTTCTAAATCACAGAACTCTCAACTTCCCTTTCTGTCATCCCACTCAACGGCACACTCAATCAGTCTCCTAAGGGAGTCAGCAGAGAAGTGATTCATACCAGCCCTAAGTGTTCATTAGAAATATTGCTACTAATGAACTAAGATAATTTATTTGAAACATGTACTTCATAATCACTCTTCTTTCTGTTTCTAGGTTGGTGAACTATTTTCCCTTTAAGCAACGTAGGAAGCTCTCCATGCAATTGTCATCATCTGTTATATATTTGGGGGCCAGTTTCATATTCTGCTACCTTTACATTCTTCTATCTTTCTCTTTCTTCTCCCTTTCTTCCAATTCCTCTTCTTCTTATGGGTTTGCTTCCATGTCAGTAGTTAATGTCCAGAATATACAAAGGAAATCACTGTTATCAGGATTCATAACTGGGATACAGCTGGAAAAAGCCAGTAGAGGTAAGATCTTGGAGATGGGGGGACGTTTGGATCATGTTTGATAACCACGGACAGGGATGGATGCACACTAAGACCCTAGAGTCTCCCAGCAAAAATGGCCTTTCATCTCTGGCCAACTCAGAATCTTTCTTCCCTGACTCCATCTCATCCCTGAGGCTTTTAATGGTAAAATTCCTCATGTCTGGAAGATACCTGACTGGCTCTGAAAAAGCTCTGAGTCCTTGCAGTGTCCATTTGCCAGCACCAAGGGGATGGAGAAGGCTCATTCCTCAAGGCTTGAGGATCTTGGACCCCCCCCCCCCCCCCCCCCGCCCCCCCGCCGCCTTGAATCTGAGGAAGGCTGAGGACTTTGTCTCCAGAAAAGCGTGCATGCACACACGTATAAACACAATTTCACTAAAATTTCAGTACAATTTCACAGGGCTCATGGATCCCCATTGAAGCCCAGAGTAGGGATCCCAGAACAAAATGTGTTAGTCAGGAGGAGGGGGTTTGACCCCAGATCCCGGCATCTAGTTTTCTGTCCTAGCATCATTTCACCCATGAGTGCTGATTAAACACTTCTTGGATGCCTAATCTCTGGTTAGATACTTTGAAATGTAAAACAAAGAAAAACAAGATACAATCCTTGTTCTGGGAGATTTTTTAGATTAACAAGAGAGGAGGGGAAGGCAAATATCTGAACAAGCAAATAGAAAATAATACAGAAGGGTAAAGGGAGAAAAGGCAAGTCACACACATGCACCCTCTAGGAAGGAAGAGACCTTGTGGGCTGGCGTTAGTCACAGAAGGCTTCTTAGAAGGAGCAATCCTTGGATAAAAATCCAGATTACTGGTTGCCCCAGACCACAAGGGGAAGGAAATTAGAAACTTCGCAGAAGTCAGACTGTCTGAGGTTAATGTTCTGATGGCTGAGCTTCCTTGCTTATTCATGCTGTTGTTAATTTTTCCCACATCCGGAACAGGCAAGGAGAAAGGATGAACAGTTTATAGGAAATGAGGAACCTTTCTATTCGCCTAAAAGTGGGGTGGCTCTGCATAGTCTCTCGCCGTTGTTAAAACAGTTGTGGAAAACCAAGAGTGCCAAGAAGCGATTTCCTTGTAACCTGGGGCCGAGTTACTGAAGTCAGAGAACGGCTCTATTATGGGAAAGAGTTCATGGAAGTATTTCTTAGGCAGGGAGAAAAATAACAAAAGGGTTTTTTCCAACTTAAAATATTTACATGAACAAGAATACTGCACTATATCACTCAAATGCTATGCAAGGTTGCAAACCCAGGCAACCTTCCTTGGGGCCGAGCCTTGGCCGAGCAGCTGAGCTATGAAGGCCGAGTTTATATAAAAATGCATAACCAGCACTTGATTGTCCATATGGAACAGTGCTGAGAATGAGGGCCTTGCATATGAAGTACGTGCCCTTGGCTTTCCAAAACAACAGGAAAGGATGTATACTTTAGATAGCTTGTTCTGGTTTCTATCATTTTTTAAAAAGATTTTAATACAACTGTCTGAGCTGACCAAATGATTTAGACAAACCTAATCACGGCTGTAAAAGAAATATCACTGCATTTTGAAGTTTCACTCTAAGTTTGCATATCTAAAGTTCAGAAAGTGACATTTAAGAAACATGAAGTTTTCATAGATGTAGAGGCAAGAACACACCCAATTTAAAGTTCTCTGAGGTGACAACTTGCTCCCAAGTTGCGAGGATTAGAGCATTCTTAATAGCTACAGGAATAATCTAAAACATCACATGCAAGCAAAGTGGGGAAGAGAACTATGTTATTAGAAACTTGAACATTTCTATTTTTTATTCTGATTTTTAAACTGATGACATTATTGCTGAGCAAGGACATTACAAATTGGGAAAGAAGTCACGCCTAAGTATTGCATGAATGTGTCTATTTGGTTTTGCATTTAATTACAATTATTTGGAATCATTCTCTAACTATTTGGAAAAAGGGAGTGGAAAATGGTGAGAAAACCCTTCCGTTGGTCACCAAGGGAGGGGATGGAGGCTGTGATCCAGCTTCCACCCCTACTGCCCATAGGCTCACTGACGACGTTCCAACTGCCAGACAAGGCAGCCCTTTGCGATCCTCTTTCTACCCAAGCCCCCTGTAGCAGCTGGCACTGCTGCTCCTTTCTTGAAGCTGCTTCTCAGAGTCTATAACACAACACCCTTTCCTGTCTCCTACTTTTTTATCTGGAATTTATCCTTTCTGCATCCCTTGGCTCTTCTTTCTGTATCCCTCCTTCTCCTCTCAAGGGTGAGTCTTCACCCACTATTCCATTCTTGACCTTTTTCTCTTCTTGCTCTATACACTTTCCCAGATTGGTCTTAACCATTCCACAATTCAACCATCTCTTGTAGGCCAACATTTCCAAAACTCTATTGCAGCCCAGCTTTCCCTCCTGAGTATCAGACCCAAATGTCCATTTTTCCCATAAGAAATTTTCACTTGAATGTCCCATTTGTTGTTGTTGTTAGTGCGTAGAATGAATTACGACTCCTAGCAACTCTGTGTACAGCAGAGTGGAACCCTGCCCAGTCTTTTTTCACCATCCTCTCCCCTTTCGGTGCTGTATTAGACAATGCTCTGCTGCTGTCCATAGGATTTTCATGGCCAATTTTGTCAGCAGTGGGTGGCCAGGTCCTTCCTCCTAGTCTGTCTTAGTCTGGAAGCTCTGCTAAAATCTGTCCACCACGGGTGGCCCTGCTGGTTTTTGAAATACCAGTGGCATAGCTCTCAGCATCACAGCAACATGCAACTGCCACAGTATGACAAGTGAAAGACAGGGGATGTGGTTCCCTGACCAGGAAATGAACCCAGGCTGTGGTGGTGAGAGTGCCGAATCTTAACCATTAGACCAGCAGGGCTGGCTTGGATGTCCCATGGGCTGCTCAAATTCAGCATACCTAGAATAAACTCATTATCCTCACCCTCAAACTTGCTATTCCCCCTGTATTTCCTTCCTTGGTTACCATCACTACCATCTACTCACTCATTCAACAAAAACTTGTTGAGCACCTGCTATGTTCTAGGTGCTTGGGACACATCAGTGAACAAAACCAAGACCCCTGCCCTTATGGAGCTGATGTGGAGCACATGTCATGGAGCTGACATTCTAGTGCAGCATCCCAAGTAACATAAGCCTTGGACTCTGTCCCTGACTTTCCCTCTCCACTGCCAAAGTCCTAAAAAGATTATTTCCATCTCTACCTCATGTCTTACAACAGGCTCATAAGTGCCTCCTGTCTCTTCCTACTCCAATCCATCCTCCACATTATTATCAGAGTGATCTTTCCAAACTGCCAAGTGGCTCAGGGCTTCAGTGGGTTTTCATGGCCAATAGGATAAAACCAAAGTTACGCCCTGCGCAGCCTAGCTCTCCTCTTCCCATGGCTCATATCCTGCTTGCTTGGCACCCTCTGCACTGCCCCCCAACACATCAAGTCTTTCCCCACTTCTGTGTCTCCTATACAGCAGGGACAATGTCCCCTCCATCATTTGCTTTCCTAGCACAAAAATAAACAATCACAGCAATAGTTCCTGTTTATTAAGTGCCCATTTAATTGCCAGAGATGGTGTTAAACACTTCATAGACACTTAAAGCCACATAACAATCCTGCGAGATAGGTACTATAATTATTAACTCTCTTTTACAGAAGAGGAGACTCATGCTCAAAGATATTAAATAACTCGCTCAAGTTACACAGTTATAAGTTATTCCAAAGCCCCTGCTCGCGCACAGGCTGAACTCCCTCACCCCTGTGACCTTGCACACATTAGGGTCTCATTGAATTCTGATTAAACAACTGAATTTTTGCTCTCTTATGTCTGCATCTTTTGTTGGAAGCTGCCAATAACATCTTCGGAAGTGGATAACGTATAAATAACGTCCAATCAAAATTAGTTTAATGAACAGGGTTATCTTAGCACACTTTCTTCAGATCTCAGGATTACAGCTCCTCCAAGGTCGGTGTAAAGCTTTCTTCTCTCTTTCCATTGTTTTCTTAACTTTGGAGCATACCTTGGAAGGTTGTGTCACACGGAAGTCGGACAGGATGAAGATGAAGGGCTGGAGGTCATCCTGGAGGGAGAAGAGGATGGTGGTGCCCTTTGATGTCCCATGGGAAAATGGACCCTGCCTCACAGCCCACACTAATTTTCTCCCTTTGTCTTATCTCCTCATTCCAGTCTGGCTAAGGTGACAGTAACTATGGGCAAAAGTGACAAGGAAAAAAATATGAGCTCTCCTCATCCCAGTTCTGGAAGCCCAGGTTCCACTGGTAACTCAAAAAGACTCTCTGGGAAAGTAGTCGGGTTAGGAGAAAAGATTTGGCAGCTCCAGGTCATAGATTTTCCGTGGTAATCTCAAATCCAAATATTTTGCCCTGTTTTCACTCACTGTAACCCAGCACTCTTTTCAAACATTCTGGTGTTTCCCATGGCCCCACGAGCAAGTCAGAGGGCAAAGAGTTACCCTCTCGCATTTCCCTGTCTGAGGGTTGATGGCAGTGCCTGACAGAAATGCTCAGAGGAGAGGGGCTTACACTCCAAGACCCAAGTGGATGTACAGAGTGTACAGCAAAGGTGGTGACAGGGAGGGTAGTGTGGAGGAGGCCTTCCCTTCCAGCGGAACTGTGAGAGCATGGCTTGGGCACTACCAGGTCTTACTGCCCGGGTTGTCCTTTTAGAGCAGCTGGTCCAGCTCTTCTGTGATCACAGACAGGTCCCAGTGGAGGCAAGTGCGTTCAGTGCAGGCTCATTGGCCCCCAGAGCAGTGGATCTTAACCCAAACTCTACCACACAGACATCTTCTCTACTTCACAGAGGAAAAGAGCAAGGAGGTGCAGGAGAGGCAGCCAGCAGCACTGAATGATCCAGAAGAGGAGTGATGTGGACTGGGATGGAAATGTGTGTGCACTGCTGCTCTAAAAAGCAAGCAGGGCCAGGGGATGCTCGAAAGGGAAGAGAAGGCCTTCTATTTGTAATTTACAAACAATCTCATTTCACCCTTATTTTATTATCCTCATTTCTTATATTAGGGAATTGAGGCTTTAAGAAGTTCAGCTTTGATGTTTGACAGGTCACTGAGACCTTCTAGCCCCCAATTTTTCCTTCTGTCACTAAACAGAACCCTAGGATGCTCTATCCTTCATATTCCACAAGGCTGAGACTTTTGCAGGGACCACTTCATGCCATCATTTGTACCATGCTTGTTTGTGCAACCCTGCAAATGGTATCCCACGAGATCATGCCATCTGCCTCTGCCAGTGACAGACAGGCCCCATGGCAGCTTCCCCAGAACCTCTTCTCAAGGTGGGCCTGTTCGGTGGTCAAGAAGATAACTTTCGGAGGGGGGGTTGCCAACCCACTTGATGTTGATTTTCCAACATACAAGACCTCTCTTAGGCCCTCCATAAGGGTTCTCTTAGGGGACAGAAATTCAAACTGGCTTTAAATGAAGGGGACACACAGAGAAAGAAAGACAGAAAGCCAGGTGATTGTGACAACAGGAGACATCACAGGCAACTACTGTCTGATTTTGAAGAAATGATGCAGGCACATATGGATAAAATAAATATCAAGGCTGGTAATACTTAGATCCTGCAATACCTGTTTGGGGCTGAGGCTGTGGGTGGAAAGAGTGTTAACAGAACAGTTAAACCTTCAGCTATGCTTTTCTGATTGTTCTTCAGTTTCCAAAGAGTTACATACAAGCGTGGGTTTCGGGTACTCCTTGGCTTTATTAAATAACTAGATGGCTGGCACCCTTCGGTTACCCTGACACTCATGGGAGCCCTGCCTCATGTCGGGGTCGCCTTAAGCCCTGGAAGAATCAAACTCGACATTACGTTTTTTCACTTCAGTCTTTTATGGAAATCATGAAGCTGATTTTTAATATAGATCTTTTTATGATGAGTCTGAGGGTTGCAGAATGACTTTTATGAGGACAAACCTGGTTACTATGTATGTAATTCATTGGGGCTTTTAAGATGTAGCAATTTGATTGCCTGCCTCGTCCGGGGACTTTTCTTATTGCACATCCAAGTTTGTTTATGAAATCCTCCGGCACCAGATACTATTTCTGTGTGATAAGAACAGGGAGTGTTTATGTGACCTTGTGGCAATGGTGGTTGGGGTTTGAGGGTCTCTTCTTTCTAAACGCTCACTTGGTATAGAACATGCAATGACTCCACATGAAGATAGTGTAATTTGGTGACGTACGGAAGAGGCTTACCAGCCCCATAAGCATAATGGACTGAAAAGGTGGGTACCATGTCTTCCTCTTTTAGGAAATCCAGGGATCCCATGCTCACCACACTGCAGGGTGAGCCAGGCTCCTCCCATACCATGAGGGATCCTCGTGGAGGTGGGCGTGCGGAAAGGCAGGCATACTGTCCAAAACCCAAGAGGATCGGGTCATGACGGAAGCTGTAGGCAGAGTTTCCAGGGCTCACAAAGCAACTCACTGCCAGAGTTCCCAGCCAAGGAAGATAGCCCTTGGAGAAGGCACGTTCTGAAGCTCTGACCCCTCTCTCTAAGAAAATGTCAACACTACTCAGCTGCTCTGTTTCTTGGACACTGTGTTCAATGCTTAGCATGCATTCCCTCATCTAATCCTTACAGCAGGGGGAAACTGAGGCTTATGGAGGTTGAGTATCTTGCCTAAGGTCACACGGTGCCTATGCTTCTCACTATGACACTTCGTTAAGCTGGTCTCATAATGCCAGGTTACCACTCAGTTATCTGTTTTCTTCAAACTCAGTGCGTCTACAGTCAAAGTCACCATCTTTCATCCCAACGTGGCAATTTCCTGACTCTCCTACAGTTCATGGAAACACCCATTTCCTTCATCATTATCTCAATACAGGCCCTCACCAAAATTGTGATTTATATAATGGCCTTCTTATCAATCTCCCCGCCACTCTGTTCCCTCATCCATCTTCTATGCCACCGTTTGCTTGATCTTCTTAATGTGTCATGTAACTAGGTCACGATCCTACCCAACAGTCTTCACGGATGGTCAGTGTAATGTGATAGAAGAAGCATGAGGTTTTATGCCAGACAGTCCTGTGTGTGACCCTCAGCTCTGCCCCTGACTGCCAGGTGACCCCGGAGCCTCAGTTTCCTCAACTGTATACCTGCTAACCTCTGAGAGTTGGTGTGAAGATAAAATATACTAATATATGTAAGGCATCTAACACAGGCCTTGCCCTGAAGTGGTTGGTGCTTCACAAATATTTGCTCGCATCCTTTCAAAGAGCCCTCACTGATCTGTGGATAAATTCAACCCTGGAAATATGTGTCTCATCTCCCTTCCTGTCTGATATCACTCATTTTACAAGTTCCTCTTTTAGCTAAACTCTACTTGGACCTTCCACTTTCCTTCCTAGCCACTTTTGCACATGTCATTTCCCATGCCATCTCTCTTCTGCACCAACCAAAAACCCACCCATCCTGAGGGTAAAGGGAGCCTGCCTCCTCCATTTGTGCCCCTGGACTTCTCTGTAAGGGAACTTGCTTTCTCTCCTCAGATGCCTTAGGACGGGTCTGAATCACTCATCTAGGCCCTAATCTCTACTATATTGTGATTGATTTGCGGATGTTGAACCATCCCTGTGTCCCTGGTATAAAACCCACTTGGTCATGGTGTATAATCTTTTTGATGTATTGCTGTATTCTGTTTGCCAGAATTTTGTTGAGGATTTTTGCATCTATGTTCATCAGTGATATCGGCCTGTAGTTCTCCTTCTTTGTGTTGTCCTTGTCAGGTTTGGGGATCAGAGTGATGTTGGCTTCATAGAATGTGTTAGGAGTACTCCGTCTTCCTCAATTTTCTGGAATAGTTTGAGAAGGATAGGTATTAAATCTTCTTTGAATGTTTGGTAGAATTCTCCAGAGAAGCCGTCTGGTCCTGGACTCTTATTTTGGGGGAGGTTTTTGATTACTGTTTCTATTTCCTTACATGTGATTGGCCTATTCAGATTCTCCATTTCTTCCTGATTCAGTTTGGGGAGGTTGTAGGAGTCTAGGAATTTGTCCATTTCTTCTAGGTTGTTCAATTTGTTGGCATATAGTTTTTCATAGTATTCTCTTATGATCCCTTGTATTTCATTGGTATCTGTTGTGATTTCTCCTCTCTCATTCCTAATTTTATTTATTTGAGATTTCTCTCTTCTTTTCTTGGTGAGTCTGGCTAAGGGTTTGTCGATTTTGTTAATTTTTTCAAAGAACCAACTCTTTGTTTCATTGATCCCTTCTACTGTCTTTTTTGTTTCAATATCGTTTATTTCTGCTCTTATTTTTATTATTTCCCTCCTTCTACTGACTCTGGGCTTTGTTTGTTCTTCTTTTTCTAATTCTGTTAGGTGTCGTTTGAGGTCGCTTATGTGAGCTTTTTCTTATTTAGTGAGGTGAGCCTGTATTGCAATGAATTTCCCTCTTAGGACTGCTTTTGCTGAGTCCCAAATGATTTGGTATGTTGTGTTCTCATTTTCATTTGTCTCCAGATAATATTTGATTTCTTTAATTTCTTCAATAATCCATTGTTTGTTCAGAAGCGTGTTGTTTGGTCTCCACATTTTTGCACCTTTCTCTGCTTTTTTCTTGTAGTTGATTTCTAGTTTCATAGCATTATGATCAGAAAAGATGCTTGATATTATTTCAACTCTCTTGTATTTATTGATACTTGCTTTGTTTCCCAAAATATGGTCAATCCTTGAGAATGTTCCATGTGCACTTGAGAAGAATGTGTAACCTGCTGTTTTTGGATGAAGTGTTCTATATATATCTATTAAGTCCACCTGGTCTAATTTTTCATTTAATTCTATTATTTCCTTGTTGATTTTCTGTCTGGATGTTCTGTCCATTGGTGTTAATGGTTGAGGTCCCCTACTATTATTGTATTGTTGTTGATGTCTTCTTTTAGTTCTGTTAAGAGTTGCTTTACAAATTTTGGTGCTCCTGTGTTGGGTGCGTATATATTTATAGGTGTTATGTCTTCTTGGTGGAGAGTCCCTTTGATCATTATATACTGTCCCTCTTTGTCTTTCTTTATCTGTTTTGCTTTGAAGTCTACTTTGATATTAGTATAGTGACACCTGCTTTCTTTTGTTCATTATTAGCTTGGAGTATTGTTCTCCATCCCTTCACTCTGAGTCTGTGTTTGTCTTTGGGGCTGAGGTGTGTTTCCTGGAGGCAGCATATTGTTGGGTCTTGTTCTTTGAGCCATCCTGCCACTCTGTGTCTTTTGATTGGAGAGTTCAATCCATTTACATTTAGAGTGATTATTGAAATGTGGGGGCCTACCGCTGCCATTTTATGTCTTGTTTTCCAGTTTTCTTCAATTTCTTTTGTTTCTCGTCCCATGGTTTAATCTGTTCTGATGAAGAGCTGCTACTCTCTGTTGTTGTCCTTCTACTTATCTCCTCTCCTCTTGGTTTTATAGCCCCTTTCCTTTTTTTGATTTTTCAGGAGTGAGGGTTTTCCTGAGAATTTCCTGAAGAGGAGGTTTTCTCACAATGAACTCTCTTAATTTTTGTTTATCTGGGAAAGTTTTTATTTCTCCATTGTATTTGAAGGATATTTTCGCTGGGTAGAGAATTCTCGGCTGTAGGTTTTTGTCCTTCAGATTTTTGAATATATCATTCCACTCTCTTCTAGCCTGTAAAGTTTCTGCTGAGAAATCTGCTGATAGCCTGATGGTGGTTCCTTTGTAGGTTAACTTATTCTGTCTGGCTGCCCTTAGTATTTTCTCCTTGTCGTTGACTTTTGCTAGCTTCACTACTATATGCTGTGGGGTTGGTCTTCTTGCATTGATAAAGTTTGGAGATCTATTGGCTTTTGTCACATGAAGTTCCATCTCTCTCGCCAGATTTGGGAAGTTCTCAGCCATTATTTCTTTGAATAGGCTTTCTGCCCCTTTCTCCTTTTCTTCTCCCTTTGGTATACCTATAATCCTTACGTTGCATCTCCTAATTGTGTCTGATAATTCTTGGAGAGTTTCTTCATTTCTTTTTAGTCTTACTTCTCTCTCCTCCTCTGCCTGCAGCATTTCTATATTCCCATCTTCCAAACTGCTAATTCTTTCCTCCATATTATCTACCCTACTGTTCAGTGCATCTAGATTTTTCTTAATCTCCTCTATTGTGTTTTTCATTTCCAGTATTTCTGTTTGGTTCTTCTTCATCATATCAAACTCTTTTGTGACATAGCTCCTGAACTCATTGAGTTGTCTATCTGAATTCTCTTTTAACTCATTGAGTATTTTAATGATGGCTGTTTTGAAGTCATAGTCATTTAGGTTATATATTTCATTTTCTTTGGGATTGTTTTCTGTGTATTTGTTATTTTCCTTCTGTTCTGGATATTTAATGTATTTTTTCATATTGCTTGATGTTGTTGATTTGTGCCTCCGCATAGAGATAGAGTTTAGTTGCTCCTTCCACTTGTTTCTGCTGGTGTGGTGGGGGAGCAGCTGTTTATACTGCACCAACCAGGAACCCTATCAGCTGTTGCTAACTGGGCCTGGGCCCCTCCTCGTAGTCACAGTGGTCCTGTGGGTTCCCTCTTCTGCCATGGGGGCCATCACGGGGGGGCTTCAGGCTGCTGATGCCTACTGTTGCAGACCACCTAGACGTGCTCCCTCCTTGGGGTCTGCAACGGTGTTATAGGCTTTTCCAGTGGCCAGGGGTAGGATCACTTATATTTGCCGCTCCGTCACTGTCGGCACCTGCAAAATCTCACTTGTCCACTATGGGTCACAGCAGAGCTATTGGCATCTTCTACAGTCTGTGGTTAGCTCACCTAGCTATGCTACTTTTGTCCCGGGGTCTTCCAGCCTTGTGGCTGCTGGATGGGTGCTCTCTACTAGTGCTGTGCAGAGGCTTTCACTGAGGCTGCTGTGAGACTGTAGGGTTTCCCCCTAGGCTACAGAGCTGGGTCGCTGGAACTCCACCCAGCCCCAGTCCTGTCCCCCAGGATCTTGGGGAGCCCTTTGCCCTGTCTGGGGGATAGCCGGAGACCTTGATTTCAGTGGTAGCTGGCCGGCTGCTGCCCTGCCTGATATTCTCCTCTCCGGGACCCTCCTGGTGTTGTGGGTGCTGGGCGGGGCCTTTCCGCTAATGGCAGACCGAGAGTTTTGTCTGCTGCCCAGGCGGAACTCCGGAGCTTCCCTCCCGGGCTGCGGAGCTGGCCGCTGGAGCTCCACCCAGTCCCAGTCCTCTCTGAGGAGATCTCTGGCAGTCCCGAGCCCCGCCGGGCAGGCAGCAGCAGCTGGCGGGTCGCCGCGCTGCTTGGGATTCTCTCTGGGACCTTCCCAGCGTTGTGAATGCTGGGCGGGGCCCCTCCGCTAATGGCAGACAGAGAGTTTTGTCTGCCGCCTGGGCAGAGCTCTGGAGCTTCCCCCCAGGGCCACAGAGCCGGCCGCTGGAGCTCCACCCAGCCCCAGTCCTCTCCGAGATCTCCGGCAGTCCCATGCCCCTCCAGGCAGGCAGCGGCAGCTGGGGGGCTGCTGCACCCTCTGGGATTCTCTCCGGGACCCTCTGGGCACCGTGGATGCCAGGCGGGGCCTCCCCGCCAATGGTGGGGTGAGGATCTCCCCACGGACTCAGGTGTGTAACTCTGGAGCTTCCCTCTGAGTTTAGGAGTAATTGCGGGGGGCTTAGGTAGGGCTCTGGTCACCTGTTTCCACCGTCACTCCTCTGGTGTGCGCTCCCTCCTGCCCTAGGTGTGTGTTGATGTTCTGGGGGCGTCCGTTGGTAGAAAGCCGCTTGCAGGTACTAGGCTGTTCGGTCGGGGTCGGAGAGTTTTCACCTATCTCCACCTCCTCCCGGAGGGAAGTCCATCCGCCTTCCGATGAATAGCTGCGTGGGTCTCTCAGACATCCTGAGATGCTATATGGATATCCTTAGTTAAGCGATGAATGTCCAAATAATTGTAGACTCGATGGGAGAGAGACAAAGAGGACTACTCACAGTGCTATCTTGGATCCTCCTCCTCTACTATATTTTGATTGTGATGTTTCCCCTGCATCTCTGTCTCATCTCTCATGTATCATAAGCACCTTGAAGGCAGGACCCAGGCTTCCATATCTTTCTCTGTTTTCCATGTTGGCCTTCCTTGTTGTCTTGCAGTGAATTAGTGGCCAATAACTGTCTGTGGTTGCAAGGCCGAATCAAGGGTGAGATACATCCTCTTGAGTGTGAGTGTGTCCAGGCATGCCTCACTCACCTCTCCTGCCATGCACCATCTGCCTGCAGCTGCCTAGATCCCAAGCTCTCCGTGAAGGCAGGACCACGTCTGCTGCTTGCTTGGCCTATCACACAGACAGATAGATGTTTAAATAAATGATGGGGTTGGTGATGACAGCCTTCACTAGAACTTTAAAAATGAGGAGCTATTACTGCCCTGGTTCTCATCTCCCAAATAACATCTTTACAGTCTCTGCCAGGACCCTGGTAATGAATTTCCTCAGTGTCTAAAGCTGTGCTGCAGGAATTAATCATTCTGCTTGTCCTCCAGGCTCAGTGGAATGCTGCTGGAAGCTCAGAAGTAGTATCTGTTTTATTCTGCCTTCTGCTGCCCCTTATCTCTCCTGCCAGGTTGCAGGTTACCTGAGGACCAAGGTCATAGCTTGTATATCATCCTGTCTTCTACCAGGGTTAGCACAGTCCTTTGCATATATCCTGTGCTTGTCATCCCAATCAAATATGTCCTCCCTGGAATTGCACTGGAATCCCCCCCTTCCTGGAATTACACTGCCAACTCCCTTGGGCTTGGGTGGGGCGGGGGACCAGTGTGCTCAGTAAGTGTTGGGCACAGTGAGGAGTGCCACCTCCAGGCTGGAGCTCCTAATTGCTGCTTTAAAACCATCCACAGCTTTTTTCCCTCGGGCCATAGGCAACATCATTTCATATGATGGCTGTTCTGTCCCCCAGGGTCACTGAGTGACTTCAATGAGCAGAGCCCCTGTACCAACCTTCAATGGCCACATAACAAGAACAAGGAATACACCTTAGATGTTTTAAGCTAGTGAGATTTAGTTACTCAGTAAACCTGGCCAATCTCCACCAATATCCTCAAAAAGTGACTGTTGAAGGGAAGAAGAAAGGAACCTAGGGTAGAATGCAGTAGATTTGTTTGTTTTGTAAAGTCTTTCATAATAGTTAAGGAAGCAATTCATATTAAGGAGGAGATTTGCTGCAACGCCCGCTCCTTTCCAGAACTGGCATTAAAATACCACACCATGGATTCAACCAATTAGACAAGGCAGCAACTGGACTCATTGGAAAATAGTAATTTAATAAGAATTCATAAGAATTGTTGTCATTTATCGAATGCTCACTGTATTCCAGGCACTGTACTAAAGGCTTTGCATAATTATCCCATTTAATTCTCACTATGACTTAGTGAGGCAGTTCCCATTCTGCAGCTCCCATTCTGCAAATGATAAAACTAAGATGGGGAAGCTAGATAACTTGCTCAAGGACACACAGGTGGTACGTGACAGGACCCTGTGGTCAGTAGTCAAGGGAGATGATTTCATTCTTAGTAAAACAACCCAGAATTTCCCTCTGGCTATATCTGGAGAACATGAAGCTGAACAATGAGATGGATGCAAGGTAGAGAGCTCATCTGAATAATCCACCTCTAAATATGATGTCAATATATTTATCTAGATGGACAACCTGCAAGGAACCCCGACTTCATTTCATTCCAGTGGCTCTGATTTCTATATCCATGGGCTTCCCGAACAGAATTATTCTAAGCTAAGACCTTAAGGACAAGCAAGTGTTAGTCAAGGAAAAGGTAAGACAAGGAGTGGGGAGCAGGAGCAGGGTAGAGGACACATACAAGGAAAGCCACAGGTGTTTACAGGCTAATTAGTTCAGGGGACACCTGAATGAGAGAGTAGAGCCCAATGTGGAGTCCGTACTCTATTTTCTCAGCTGTACAATGAACTATTAAATAATAACTAATGTTTGTTGAGTGTATACTATGTGCCAAGCATTATTCTAAGTGCTTCACATGTATTAACTTACTTATCTTTGCAACAACCCTATGAGGTAGGCCCTATTATTTATCTCCATTCTATAGATGAGGAAACTGAGGCACAGGAAGGTTAAGTAATTTTCCCAAGGTCACACAGCTAGTAAGTGATGAAGCTAGGAATTGAACCCAGAGCCTGTCCTAATCAAACTATAAGTTCCATGAGGGCAGGAATTTTTATCTATTTTGTTTGCTGCTGAATCCCTGGTTATCTAGAACATTGTAGCAGGCCTTAAATAAGTAATTGTTGAATGAATGAGTATACGAGTAAATATTCAAGTAAGGTATTATAGTTTTGCTCCCCTAAAGAATTCTACAGTTAATTTCTTCTTCGGAGTTACTTTTATAGCTATGTAAACCTACTCTAAACCATGCTACAACAAACCATTGGGTCTTATTAATCCCATGTAGACTTGATATTCCATCTCTTCTTTAAAACGTGTTTCCATTCCCTTCCGTTCAATCCAGCAAATGTTCATTGACCCCTACTGTGTGCCAGAGTTTCAAAGAAGAATACGCTCAGATATCAAGACAGGAGCTCAGAGTGCAGCAAAGGAGCAGATGTGTGAGCAAATAGTAACAGCACAGTCTCACGGTCTTATAATAAAGGAATTTATAAAGACTTTTGTAACTGCAGATATGCAAGCAGTAATTCTCCTTCGGTAGGAATTTCTCCAGGAGGGAGCTGGACACAAAGGATGAGTTGGAAGAGTCTAGGCACGCAGCACGTGGAATGGCCTTCCAGTAGATGAATAGCATAAGCACAGACGTGATGTTACAATGCGTGAGGTACCAAGTAGTCAAAGATAATTCAAACACGAGTACGCAGCTGGCAAGGAGACCGGGAAAGCACAAGGAGACCGTTTGTAAGAGACTTGCATGCTAAGAAATTTGTGCTTTTTCCTGCGAGCCCCAGGAACCATCAGATTTTAAACAGTATGGTGACATGATCAGATCTGACTTCTTCAGAGGAGATTTATGTGGAAATAAAGATATTTGAAATGACTATTTCTATTCAACTACCCTTTTTTAATCTCTTTGGGAGATCAAAAGGGATGATAAGCGCAGTCAGAAGATCTGAATGAAATAGGCCCAGCCCGATTACAGGACTTCTGGCCATTTCTGATAGTTTCTTAATCTTACAGGGAATCTGAACAGCCTCCGTCTTTGTCAATCACCATATTTTCTAATCCCCACTTTGGTGCCTCCATTTAATCTTTTGAAAGATTTATGGCCCCAGCACTCCTGCGTGGGATGAGCTCATCTGATGTCAGTTGCCGTAGCCGGAGGCCTGGGGAAAGATAGCCGGTTACAGTTGGGAACATGTGACACGTCTGATCGAAGTGTGCTCTGTGAGGGAAACATTCTCTGGGGAAATAACTTGGCATTTCAGCTTCATACAAGGGCCCACTGGGGAGAAGAGAGGATGAGATGCCAATTTGCTAATGGGAATCTTCAACCTTGAGCCCCTCTCTGCAGAGAGCTCCCATGCCCGTTGGCAGGGCTTGTTTGTGTTCAGTAACATCTCAGAGGCTTTGCTGGAAATACAATCTCTAAATATTGAAGGCAACGCTGGAGACACAAAAATCACTTTACTTTTATTCGCCCCAAACCACAGACGCTCAAACAGATAAAATATGTATGAAACAGGAATCATGTGTAGCCTGCAGAGAATGAGTCCCACTGAAGCATCCGGGGCCTCATGCTGAGGCTCAGACACCTGGGCGACGCATGATAGATGGAGAGAGAGTGGCCACAGAACCTTTGGTCTGGCCTTTTCCTGTTTCACATGCAATGTCTCCCCCATACAGTCTTGAAAATGCACCTTCAAAAGGCATCTGCCCAAGCTTTCGTCTCGGACCTCTCTGTCGGCCGGATTCCCCTCTGAGAGTGTCTCTTGTGGACTGGGGACCTACAAAGAAGACTGATGCAGCTGAGGAGTGTTGACGAGTAGGCAAATGTGGCAATGAAGGTTGATTAGAGCAGGTGGCAGTAGA
Source organism: Equus quagga (assembly GCF_021613505.1). NCBI lineage: Eukaryota > Metazoa > Chordata > Mammalia > Perissodactyla > Equidae > Equus > Equus quagga. The sequence goes on from NC_060269.1 coordinate 114,122,579, forward strand.
GTGTCTGGAGAAAAGGCATCTTTATCTAGTTTTCACGAGGCACCATAAGGCCTAGGAGTGGGGCTGGGTGTTCACACTGTGTGGGGCATTTACAGTGGGAAGGTGATCAGAAAGTGAAGGTGGAAGCTGCCTATGGATTATGGCTGGTGTGTGTGTGCAAGGAGGGGTATGGGTGTGAGGGGCATGGAGGCAGATAGGTAAGACTTCCCTAAGTCTTACACAGCCTTCCCGAAGTAAAATACACCCAATGTATTTGACAAGTCTAGGCGGTATCACCCTCCCTCAGAGCACCCTCCTGGTCTCCCCTAGTCCTCATCGTCCAACACACAAAAACCCATCTTCTGAGTTGCTCTTCACTGAGTCTCTACAACTCACAGACCTTTCATGGTCCCCCAACATTCTCAGCCAGGCTTCCATGCTATTCTTCAGCATCCACCACTGGCTTCAGGAAGACAAGAATGCCAGCTCCTCTTCTGGTTGTCGCTTTGCAAACCTCCCTACAGACCCGAGGAGGTATCTCTCAGGGCTGGCCTCCCTGTCTCAGACCTGCCTCTGAGCTTCTCTGCTTTCCTACCCATCAAACCCCAAACTGGTGTGTGCCACTCAGAGAGCAGCTGCGTGGTGTCAGGGGCATGAGAGCATGAGGAAGAGCGACAGAGGAAAAAGAAAGAAAAGACAGCTTTCCCCTTTGCAGCTCTGCCTGAGGACTAGACACTGGAAAACCTGCCTAGATGTAGCTCCACGCCTGGCCCTGCCCTCTGGCCCCTGCGGTCAGGTTCCTCTCTTCGAAGTCACACATAAAGATGGAGAAAGAGAAGAGTGTGGGATGGAAATGGAGGTAACATGGGCTAAGATCTCAACACCTGGGTTACCACCACGATTTGCCATCTGCCAACCAATCCATGATGCCGTTGCCCACAGAATCAAGTGCAGACTTCCAAGTGCAGCGTGCAAGGCCCTGCATGACCTAGCTCCTGTTTACCTCTCCAAGCTCATCTCCTTTGTGTCCACTCTTCTCCACCTCATCACCCTTCCACTCTTCCCACACTACCTCACCCGCACTCCCCCTACACACATACACTCTTAGCTCCAACAGTGTCAGACTACTTAGAATTTTTCAAACATCTCGTGCTGCTTCTAGCTCCAGGGCCTTTGCCCATACTGTTTCCTCTGCTCTCCATGTCCCTCTACACATCCATTCCACAATCCATTTTTGAGCAGCAGCTGGGTACCAGGCACAGAGAACAAGAAGACACAGTCCCTGCCCTCGTGAGTCTACAGGAGAGCTCTCTCTCTCCTCATCTGCCTGGTGAACACCTATCCATCCTTCAGCACTTGTTTTAACACCACTTCCCCTGAGACAGGCTCTGCTTCTGCCTGGATAAGAGCCCCCTCCCGTGTCTGCGTTACCCCTGTAATGTTGCCTCCTCACAGAGCAGAGAAGTTCTTCACCTCCCAGAAGTCTGCACTTCAGCATAGAGCACAGTGCAAAGCCTTGTTTGCCTCAGTCTCTGTGGATAGAATTTGCCTCGAATCTTCTTTGGGGGCTGGTGTTTTGTCCCGGCCCCAAGCATTACTTTCACATGGATGCATATTTGGACACACTTACATGCTTTAAATACCTCTTAATGGGATCTAATAACTTTTTGGTAGGTGTTAGATGATAACATATGATTTTCTTTCATAAAAGGAACGTAGATAACTTGAAATGTAATGAAATTGAAGAAGGTGCAGCTTACATTTCTCCTTCTCTATGAAAGCTACCCCGAGAGACCGCTGCCATGGAGTTAACCCTCTGTCTCAGTCATAATCCTTGAGCTGCCATAACAAAATATGACAGACTGGGGGGCTTAAACAACAGACATCTATTGCTCACAGTTCTGGAGGCTGAGAAGTCCAAGGTCAAGGTGCTGGCAGATTTGGTTTCTAGCGAGAGCCTGTTTCCTGACTTGTAGATGGCCCTCTCTTTGCTGTGTCCTCACATGGCAGAGAGAAAGCAAGCTCTCTTGTGTCTGCTCTTAAAAAGACAGCAATCCTAGTGGATCAGGGGTTCACCCTTGCGACCTCATTCAACCTTAATTACTTCCTTACTCCAAGTACAGCCACATTGGAGGTTAGGGCTGCAACATATGAATTTGGGGGGATACAATTCAGTCCACAGAACCCTCCCTTCTTTGTATTCCTTTGAAGCCCCAGGCCTCACAGTGGCCTGATCCCCTCCTACTCCATTCCCAAATAGAAAGGCCGTGCATGCTGGGGGAATTGTATATGCCTCTGACACTCATCTCCCTCAGCTGTATTTTTAGGAAGCTCTTAAAAAAATAACTCCCAGAAAACTTGGAAAATATAAAATGTACCAAAAAGAAAAAATCAAAAGTCACCGACAAATCCCCTAGCCTAGAAGTAATACTTTAATGTGCATCTTTCCAGCTGATCACATAACTATTTACTTGTCTATATATTTTTTTAAAGATTTTATTTTTTCCTTTTTCTCCCCAAAGCTCCCTGGTACATAGTTGTATATTCTTAGTTGTAGGTCCTTCTAGTTGTGGCATATGGGATGCCACCTCAGCTTGGCCTGATGAGTGGTGCTATGTCCACGCCCAGGATTCGAACCAGTGAAACCCTGGGCTGCCGCAGCAGAGCGCGTGCACTCAAACACTCAGCCACGGGGCTGGCCCCTACTTGTCTATATTTTTAATAAAAGCTGTATCATCCTGTGGAGGCAATCTTGTCACTGCAGAGGGCTCATACACAGATCAAAGTTCAGCCTTGGTTCTCTGCAAATGGATTGGGAACCAAGTGACACACCCAAGGATCTCATAAACCAAAACTGTCCTTAAAATTAGAATCTCAGGGAGGGCGAAAGGGGTAAAGGGGCACATTTGTATAGTGACAGATGGAAACTAGACTTTTGGCGGTGAACACAGTGTAGTCTATACAGAAGTCAGAATATAATGATGTACACTTGAAATTCACATAACGTTATACACCAATGTTACTTCAATAAAATAAATAAATAAAACTAAATAACTTGTGTTATAATATAAAAGAAAAAAAAAGCATCTCAAAGAATTTCAGAGACTCATTTTTTATCATGACACCTGTTACCAGAGGGTTGATGTGGATGGCTGATTACACACACACACACACACACACACACCCCGCTCTTCCCCTTCCTTGCTTTGGGATAAAGACCAAGTATTTATCATGGCCTGGAAGGCCCTGCACGTGCACATGCTGGCTCTGTCTACCTTTGAGCCTCATCGCACCCCTCTGCCCCCCATCTCTCAGGCTTTTGTATACACTGTGCTCCCTCCCACCTCACAGTCCTGCCTACGCTGGGCCCTCTCTCTAGAGTGCTCACTCCTCATGCTTTGCTTGTTGCTCATCTTTCAGACCACAACATGAAGAGTCCTTCCTCAGAAGGCTTCCCTGAGTCCCAGACAGGCTCGAATTTCCCTTTTATACATTCAGATAAGACCTGGTACTTCCTTTCTTAGCATTTATCTGGGTTGTGATTTAACGTGTACGCCTGTCTTCCTCCATGGGAGACTCCATGCTCTTTGCTATATCCCCAGTGCCTAGCCCTGTGCTGTCACATAGCAGGCACTCAATATTTGATATAGGAATGACTGAAGAAGAATGCGTACTTGGTTTTTTTCCCAAAAAGCACATTTTATGATGATATAAGCCAAACTGGGGCCCCACGTCTATTTTCCCTCTGTGATCACATAGCCAATTAGACATAAAAGGGGTTGAGACCAGGGCCTGGGGCACCTCCCACCGTCGATTTCCTGCAGGATGAGGCTTCATCCCATAAAGCAACGACTGTGGGCAAGTGCAGTGGCAGGTTTCCCAAATCGAACTTTTTAAGCAAAGTCAGGAAATTGGGGTTTATTTTTCTTTGGAAATGTGGAAACTGCAAAATTGTGAACAGGATAAAAAGTTATGACTTATGTTTTAAGGAAATTGCTTTTCACTATAGAAAATTATTGCATGCTTTCCATCTCTGAACACAATTCCTTCTCTAATTATGAAATCATATTCTTTTCCATACATCATTTTTTTCTTTTGCTTCTGTTTATGTAGGTATCAAATAAAAGATACTTTATTTTTTATTTTTTGCTGAGGAAGATTCACCCTGAGCTAACATCCATTTCCAATCTTTCTCTTTTTCGCTTAGGAAGATTTGCCCTAAGCTAACATCTGTGATCAATCTTCCTCTATCTTTTGTATGTGAGCCTCCACCACTGCATGGTCACTGAGGAGTGGTGTAGGTCAGGGCCCAGGAACCAAACCTGGGCCACCAAAGTAGCGTGTGCCGAACATAACCACTAGGCCACCGAGGCTAGCCCAAAGATATTTTATTCTTTTTAAAAAAAGAAGAAGAAAAAGGTAAAGTGACCAGGTAGATTATTTTCCAGGGTTCACCATCTGTTCCTTTCAAAAATGCAATAGTTTTTTTGCTTTTTTCATATAACATTTACCAACATTGATTCTGGTTGTATTGAACAGAAAAATCTGCAGGGGACAGAGAAAGCAAATAGTCAGTGATAAACATGTCCTAGAAAACATAACTGCTGTCATGATCAGCAACTGGCTTGTTGGGAGCCTGGGCGAAAAGAGAAGTGCAGACAGCAGTGACAGCTCTGATGGAGGGGATGTCAATCACAAGTGCAGTGGGCATAAATCTTGGTTCACACCCTTAAGTACGTAAGAAACACAACTTTTTTATTATCTCTCGTAACTTCTAACAATAAACCTCATTTCTTTTGTGAGGTAAGCACCATGCTTGTGCCACTGTCCTAAATCTCCAGGCATCTGGGAGTGCGTGGAGAAGGCATCTCGGTCCACACAGACTGACGTTAAGCTGGATCTGTTGACATAGCCACTCAGGTCCCGCACGGCCTGTGGTCTTTCAAACTGGATGTCCCACGGTCAAGGCCTTTCTCTCTTGGATCTTATTGCCGTCTTTCCCACAATGTTAGGAAGCCAGCCAGTATGGGGGAGGACAACAGAAAGTCCAGAGTTATAGGTGGAATTGTGTCCCCCAAAAAAGATATGCAGAAGTCCTAACCTGAAGTCCCTCGGAATGTGATGTTGGAAACGGACTTTTTACAGAGGTGATCAAGTTAAAATGAGTCCATTAAGGTGGGCCCTAATCCACCATGACTGGTGTTCTTATGAAAAGGGGAAATTTGGACACAGAGACAGACATGCACAGGGAAGACCATGTGGAGACACAGGGAGAAGACAGACATGTGACTGGAGTGAGGCAACCACCAGCTAAGGAACGCCAAGGATTGCCATCACACAGCAGAAGCTGGAAGAGGCAAGGGAGGTTCTCCCCAGAGCCATCAGAGAGAGTGTGGCCCTGCCGACACCTTGACTTTTGAACTTGCAGTCTCCAGAACGGTGAGACAGTGACTGTCTGCTGGCTTAAGGCACTCAGGATTTTGAACTTTGTTACAGCAGTCCCAGGAAACTAACACATCCAGTTTCCCCTTTCTCCTGGTCAAGACACTTGTCTCTCCAGGCCAATCCACTTCTCTCAAGGGCTTAGGTTTTTAGAAACAAGGAATGAGCCTACTGGTTATCTGTTCTCCTACTGGAACACACGTGTTCCCCAAGGCAGTAAGCACAGAGCCTGCTACCTGCTTGAATAGGGAGAATGATAAAGGAGACAGAAGAGTGAGAAAAACAAACCCATGGATTAATATCTTAAACTATTATCCAAGTCACATGGTGACCTCACAGGGCGTTCACGTCTTCAGTGGCCATAACACATACATTATTGTATTTCAGCTGGATGAGCTATGGGATCATTCGGACCAGAGTCAACATAAATGTGGTGCCCGAGCCTCCACTTCACAATCCACCACTGCTGGAGTTATTGCTAGGCCATCATAGCACTCATTTCCCTGGAGGCTCATCTTGGTCTCCAAATCCCCAATGCAGAGTGCTAGGCATCTACTGATGAACCACTGAAGGTGGTGATTAAAATGAATGAATTTAGTAGCACAAACACACAGCAAGTCACTGGTACAGCTTCTCTGAGCCTGCACCACGTATCTGGGCTCTGCTGGAGAAAATCAAATGACTTTATGGATTGGGACATTATGAATCTACTGTCTTTGGTTTCAGCCAGGCCCTTGATGCTGTGTATGTCTCTTTAATCTGTGTCTCTTTAGTCAGCTTCTTATCCCACACTCATCAAGAACTCCAAAGTCTGTCTTTCTCAAACTTTCCACCCCACGTTGCTCCCTTCCTTGTAACAGATAGCCTCACCTCCTACTTTACAAAAGAGCAAAAGCACATCAGCTTCCTGCTCTTGCCCTGACAAAGTTACCCGTACCCCCATCCATGATTTCCTTCTTCCCTTCTGCCTCAGTGAGCTTGGAATTACTCCCCGTGTGCATGCCTCATCTTTCCCCCTATGTCCTCTGCCCTCTACTCCTCCACCTCCTTGACCTTGAGCTGCTAGAACATAGGAGTCACATGACCCTGACTGTGGTGTTCACCAACTGCCTGGCACTTAGTAAGTGCTCAATAATTATTTACAAATGAATATATCAATCATCCTCTTTCTCTTGCATCCTCAATCGCTATACAAATTTTATCCCCTCAGCACAAAAATATGCTGAAATCCTTCCTGTTAAAAAAACAACAAACAAACAAAAAAAACTTTCTTTCCACCTGTGAGTCCCTTTCCAGCCCCTATCTCTTTCCTTCCCTTGACAACCAAATTTCTTAAAGGAGCTGTCCACATTCACTTTTGCCACTATCTCACCCCAAGATGCCCCTGTTTATTCCTCAACCCCTGACAACCTGGGCCCCCACTGTCTCACCCCTTTGCGCTCCTTGAAAGGGGCCGATCTCTCCAAGGTCACCAGTGGTCCTGTGACAGCCAGTGGAAACTCTTCCAGCCTTACCTGGCTTACTCTCTTGCTGTTCTTGGCACTTCTGAACAACACCTCCCCACTGATTTGTCCTCCTCCCTCTGGCCGCTCCTTCTCAGTCTCGTCTAAGGCTCTTCTTTCTCATTCCTGTTTTTCTCCCTCCTCCCTCTCCCTCTTCCCTTTGGACGGTTTCATCTGTGCCCATGGTTACCCTCTAGCCTAGACTTCTTTCCATAGCTGCAGCCCCATATTTCATGCTGGGCTCCTTCTTAGCAAAAGTCCCCAAAGCCCTTCTAAATTTACACGTGCAAAACTGAGCCCAACTTATGCAACTCAGACCTGCCCTCCATCTGCATCTCTGTCCCTCTGATAGGCAGTACCAGTTCATTCAGTCACCTAAACAAGACACCTGGGAGCTGCCCTCGATTTCCCCCTTTCCCTCACCTTTGAGCACCAATTCATCACCAAGATATGTCAATTTTATGTTCTAAAAAAATGTTCTAGTATCTGCCATCTCTCCAAGACCAGGCCCTTAGTTCAGGCTTCATCATTTCTCATGTAGAATCCTGCACTGGCATTCTAATTTAATTCCTCCCAATCCACATCCTCTCGTGGTCAGTTATTTTTCAAAAATCTGAATCTCATCATCTCATTTCCTTGCTTAAATTACGTCAATACTCTCTCATCCTGAGACCTCTCCTGCTACAGCGTGAAAGACCCTCCCTGACCTGGCTCCTGCCTGCTCCTCCAGCCCCATCCTCCAGCCATTCTGGGTGTTCCATGCCTCTGCTCTGCCGAGAGTGTTTTCCCTCCTTCTTCTACTGGCTGAGTCCTACTCGTTTATCAACACTATATTAATCAGGACTCCTTCAGTTGTAAGCGATAAAACCCAACTCAAAATAGCTTGGGGTGAAATAGGAATTTATCATCAGGATCATGTGTTGTCCTCCAAGAACAGGAATGGGCTTGGGCTTCAGAAGTGTTTGAATCAGGGACTATATTAGGTTTCTAAGGCTATCATAGCAAAGTGCCTAGACTTAGTGGCTTAAACAACAGAAATTTATCTTCCCATAGTTCATAGGCTAGAAGTCTGAGACCAAGTGCCAGCAGCATTGATTTCTTCTGAGGGCCTTTCTCCTTGGTTTGTGATGCTGTCTTCTCTAGGTGTCTTCACATGGTCTTCCCTCTGTGGGTGTCTGTGTCCTAATATCTTCTTATAAGGACAGCGGTCATATTGGATTAGGGCCCACCCTAATGACCTCGTTTAACATTAAATATCTCTTTAAAGACCCTGTCTCCAGATACAGTCCCATTCTGAGGTACTGGGGGTTAGGACTTCAATATACGAATTTGGGGTGGGGGGACACAATTCAGTGCATCCTGTCCCTCTATCTCTAACCTCTCCTTCTCCATTTAACTCTACCCATTTGCAGATGTCATGGGGGCATCTCCTGACCCTGAGTTTCCAGGGAAACACAATGGAATAGCTCCCATTCCCACCCTCTAATTTCGCAAAAAATACATGCGGAAAAAAACCCAAATTTTTCATTTTCTAATAGTTTCACAAAGTCCACTTTTTGTGCCAATCTCCATTCTTCCTTTCAGCAAAATTGATTAAGAGAACATTCATTTCTTGGGTAGGCTGTCTTGCAGAATGTATGTTCCCTCAGGCTAGGTTATTTTAATTTTGACTAAACTAAGACGATTGGAATCTTGGAAGGAGGAAGATATGCCTCCAGGTGCCCACTCCAAATAATTGTTTCTCTCTTGTAAAACTAGTAGAAAGTATATTCTCTCCTCCAACACACATACATGCTGCCCACAGCCGCCCCACCTCAGTCTTAGGGTAGGTGGGACATTCTAGTCACGTCCTGTGAAGACGCCCTTTGTCATACGTGCCACGTCCCACATTGTATGCTATTTCTGTCCTGCTCTGTGACAGGGTGATTGTTCTGACGAAGAAAAGCTTTTCTGGACCCAGAAAATACAGAGGATCCCCCTGCACTGGGTTGTTGCTGTGACTGAATTGTATGCCCCCAAATTTATATGTTGAAGCTCCAACTCCTAATGTGATGATAATTGAAGATGGGGCCTTTGGGAAATAATTAGGTTTAATGAGGTCATGAGGGTAGGGCTCTCATGATGGGAGTAGAGCCCTTATAAGAAGAGGAAGAGACACCAGAGCTTGTTTTCTCCCCCGCCATCTACGAGCCAGAAAGAGACCTCACCAGAAACTGACCGTGCTTGGACCCTGATCTCTGACTCCAGCCTCCAGAACTGTGAGAAAATCCATCTCTGCTGTCTCAGCCACCCAGTCTGTGGTATTTTGTTATGGCACCCCGAGCAGACTAATACATTTGTTTTCTTTCTTCCCCCTCCCTTATTTTTGAAGGATTAAAGAGTTCTTTGGGAGAGTGAGAAAATAAACATAATATTACATTGACTTTGAGTTTGGCTATGACAATTCTTATTTTAACTGGTTTATTTCTAGATTTCGAAAAAAGAAGAAGACAATAAGAAAAGAAAAAGAACTCAGGTCTCAGAGGAAGCACGTAGCCTTTCCCACAGAACTCAACTTAATTTTTCTCCTTTCCTTAAAAAATAGTCAATCCTTAGTGAGTCATCTGTAACCCAATGCTTATAGTTGAGAGGCAGAAAACAGTTTTCAGCTCTTGAAACAAACTGCCTGGGTTCAAATCCTGGCCTGGAGTCTTACCCTGTGACTTTGGGCAAATAAGTTTCATTCTGCCTCAGTTTCCGCATTTGTGTAGGAGATAGCATTAGCGGTATTTTAGAACATGACAGGTCCTACAGATGCCCATAGACAATGTAAGGAAAATGGTGTCTCAAGAGAAGGGATGGGTGGCGGACAGTTGTCCTTAATTATTCCCTATAAGGACTCAGTGTACATATCACCTACCCCAGGAAGCCTCCTAGGTGCAGAAGAGAGTCTAATAACTAGATCATAAAGCTCCACAAGGGTGGTTATCCAAAGACTTCGACAAATTGTATGCATATATCCTGTTAGTTTAAACATGTTTAACTCATGCTACTCAAAGCGTGTTCTGAAGCATCATCAGAATCACCTGAAAGCTTATTAGAAGCGACAAATCTCAGACTCACTGGAATCAGAATCTGCCTTTTGACAAATCCCAGGCCACTCATTTGCACATTGAAGTTTGAGAAGCACTGGTTTAGATGTTGCTCCTTATGTTGACAAGAACCACTTGCACCACCACTCCTGGAAGAGATTCATGGAGGGAAAATGAAGGGGTCTTCTCAGTTCATGGAGCTGATGAGGGCTCCTTAGACCTGGAGTCACTGGCCACTGTGTCTCTGTGCAAGGAAACCAAGGGAGGTCAGGGGAACTGCTCCAAGAACATCTCCTCCATGTAGGTTTTTGTCACATCCTAAGCAAACTCAACTGAAAGATAATGGGTCCTAAACACTGCAGTAAGTATGAAATTGTGACACATGTGCAAAACGTATATGCAGGTGAAGCTTGATCATTTGCATGCAATTCAACCAACTGCACCAGTTGGGGTCTATTATATCCACCCTGAACTTGGTGAACACAAATTACAACCCGTTTATACCTCCATTCTACCACTTACTATACTGTTCTCTAACCCTTTTACTTATTTTTTTCCCCAAGCTCGTTGACAACAGAACTTGACTTTGATTTCAGTATCTCTGACACCTAACACAGTGCCAGAGACACTGACATGTACACAGAAGGTGTTCAAATAAATATTTGTTGAAATGAAAATGAATGACTTTCCACATTTTTTCCTGTAGAAATAGAACACAAGGAGACTATACCACACTTTGTTAAAGGTATCATATCAACTCTAGAATTTATTTTCTTATGTAGAACTATAAGAAAATTAATCTAGATATCATCTATGTTTAAATGATAGATCTGTTAGGAATCTGAAGATGATACTGAGAGATATCCCTTAGAGGAAAAAAACCGATATGTATAATGGGGCAGAGACAGCCAAAGAAGAATTTGTGGATGGAAAGTTTGGGGAGGGGAGATGCAATGGGAAATGAAAGAAAGGGGAGTCCCTCCCCAGCCTACTAAATACAGTGAGACAGAGGGGAATGCTCTCATGCTTGGATCATCCAAATCAATCCAGGGTCAGGGAGCAAGAGCAGACCGTAGGGAACACTTCAGTAATTTGCAGCTTCCCTATGATACGTGTCTCATGCTTACCGGTTCTAGAATGAAAGTCTTGGATCTCTTTTAGTCATTGGGATTATCTCTGCTGCCACCAAGAACCACTTGGTACTGCACTGGCTACAACCTTGGGAATATTTCCTTTACCATAATCTCCATGTTCCTCTCCTTATGGCGAGTCAGAGCCAAACAAGTGAGTGTCAGCAGTGCCATGTACACACTATGATTTTTCTGTAGAAAAGAGAACTAAGAGATAGACAAAAGATGGAGTTCACTGAACAAAAACTATTTTGGAGGATGTGGCCCCAGTGTCTGGCCAAGTGGGCCAGATAATTCTGTTCCCTTGAATTCAACTAACCCACCAGCCATAGGTAGTGCTGGACCACGTGACATCCTTTGCATGGACAAGGCCTGCTCAACTGCCATTTGTTTGTGGCTGGGCATCCATTCCAGAGTCATCCATTCTGCATGAAGGCAGAGCCCAAGAGAGAAAATCTGGAGGGAGCTGAGCCTGTTCTCAAGTTCACCACTCACGTAGGGCAGAAAGGGGCTAGAAATGCTACTCTAGTGGAAGTTCCTCCCAGTGGGAGGAGGAATGCAGCATCCTGAAGGAAGTCCTGTTTCCACTTTCATGAGGCCTCACCTAATACCATCCACCACTGGTTCATTATGGGTCTTCCTGGATCTGCAGGTGGAAGTGAAAACTTAGCCACCAGAAGGTTCCCAAATGGATCTAACCAGCACATTAACCAAGGATCAAATAGTGCATTAATCCAAGGCTGAAAATTCACTCTCTTCTATTTCCCATACCAAAATATGTCATCCAATATAGCTCAGCAGAGGTTCTGAAATTAGAAGAATTGACAACATAAAGATATTCCAATATAAAAGCACACCTTTACTATCAAATTCTTGGGGAGAAATTGAAGTCCAATGACTAAATCCTTTTGCAAATTAAAGTCCAAAGGAATCAAACTTCTAAAGCAAAACATGTTGCCCTTGTGAGTCCAAAGTTAAAAGTTCTTGTTAAAGTCAGAGAGTTCTTGATGCAAAACATAAAATGTGGTGGGGTGGCCTGGTGATATAGTAGTTAAGTTTACATGCTCCATTTTGGCAGCCCAGGGTTCATGGGTTCAGATCCTGGGTGCAGACCTGCACATCGCTCATCAAGACATGCTGTGGCAGCATCCCACATACAAAACAGAGGAAGATTGGCACAGATGGTAGCTCAGGGACAATCTTCCTCACCAAAAAAAGGGGGAGGAGGGATTCAGGTATTTTCTGTAGCTATTTCCTATCTTCTTCTCTTTGGGACACAGTTTTTTCAAGCTTCAAAGTCTCTCATGAATGTTATCTTTTTAGAGAATTCGAAGATTTAATATGACACATATAATTATTATAGCCCAAGTTTCATAGCCACAAAATTTAAGAAACAAAAGCACTCTGAGCTATTCTAGGAAAAATTAGTTTCCTAGAATTGGTATGTGATGTTGCCAAAGACCACAGCAGAGACTTAGTATCTGAGGAGAAAACAGAATATTGTGGTATTGGTCTTCCCAGGAGCCCTCTCAGGTGCCCGGAGCTGGCCTTAAGTTCAGCCGGGAGATTCTCCCGTGGAGGGCTTCATTGTGATACAATTTGTTTACCATATATTGGAGAAAAACGTCTCCATTCTGAAAGAGGCCTTCATAGAAAGCGGGGTGGTAGCAGTCTCAGGTGCTGGGTCTCATGTGAGGCCTTTCTTTTCCTTGCAGCATATTCAACCCCTTTGAGTGTGTGTTTCTCTTAGAGTCCTTTGAGTCCTCTTTGATGCCCCATCTGACATCTCAGACATGAACAGTGCAGGCTCCTAGGGACGCTGGCCCCAGGTTCTCTTGGAACTGTGAGTAGGCAGTTAGTACCGGGCTATAATGATACTTCGAATGTCTCTCACTACAGAATGGCCAAGGCTGATAAAACCTGCTTCCCGAGAAACTGTCCCCGATCCCCCACATTTGCTCCCAGTGGAGAACCACCCTTGGCAGATCCCTGAACTGAACACGCAGGTTCTGAGTCCAGAACCTGTGCCCTGGGGCACCTAGTGAAGACCCAAACCTCTTCCACATGCTTCTCAGGATGCAGTTTTCTTGGGGTTTTGATGGTTCCAGGCTGCAAGAACCATTACTCTCTGCTCTGTCTTTACTTGCAGCGGAGGGACATGCGCCAGGGTTCCATCTCGCTCTCCTGTTCCCCTCCTCCTCTCTCAGAAAGGTGAGTTTCCAACAGTGTAACCTACTTCCGGAGCTGATCACCCCTCCACTCCCCTGTGAAGACTTGGCACATTTGCAGAATTCAAATGTCCTGCCTTCCTTTCTCTCTCATGTGGCCCTCACTGTATTTTTTTAAACATATTCCTCACAGTGAGACATAAAGTCAATGAGCTATAAGACTGACAAAAAATTATTGTTTAAATGTTGTCCATCATCGCATCACTGAGTCAGATGACCCCCCTGGGAGATGTCTCCCATCAGACTGACAGCTAACCCAGGACTTCCTGGCTCCTTTTGGTCTTCACACCTTTCTTGGGTCTTCCTTTAATGTCATAATTCTATAAATCTATTGGTCAGGAATCCTCAGATAACAGGCAAAGCCTGTTTCTTTGCCTTAATCATTGATGCTTACCCATTAATACTATGGTGTTATGTTGATCTTTCTAGTCTTCCTTCTCAAATCTATCCCCATTTTATGGAATGACTTTGGAGAGCTGTCTCAGTCTTCAAGGTGCGCCCTGCTTGCTCTCACTGTGGACTCTATCAACATCTCTAAGAGGCTGCTTCTCCCTGTTTTTCTGGATCTTAGCTCCCTCTGGGGAAGCCATTCTGGTCACTTCTCTTGCCTCTCTTCATCCGTTGGATTTCATTGATCCCCAATCCACCATTTTCAGATCCTAAGACAACAGAAGCATGTCCCCCTCCTACCTCCCTTGTTAAGGGTCATTAGACCTGTAGGCACCTCCTGCCCCCATTTCTCTCTCTTAGGCTTCTAGATTTTCTTCCTTTTTGTGTCTGAAAGATATCAACCTTTCTCCTAAGAAAACTTTCTCTTCTTCCAGCTTTATCAGCCTGCTCTTCTGTATTTCTCTTTCATTCTCCCTGTATTCCCGTCCTGGTGATAAGAAGGAAGCACATTTTTCATGCCACTCTAGTTTCTCCTTGATTTCTAGAGCAATCTGATTTCCAGAGACAGCAAATTACAGGCATGGATCCTTGTAATTGTCCTCCTGGACTTCAAGTGTGTGATAGTGTTATTTAATTGTTCCTCTGACTCATCTCAAGGAGATGACACATTCTTTATGATAAGGATTCTTATTCTTTTTTTTTTTTTTTGGTCTGTTTATCAGCAAAACCCACCACCCTGTGTGGGTGAAACCATCCAAAGCCATGGTCAGAGCCAATGTGAAACCACATGTTTGGAGCCAAGAGACAAGCCAGATAATTCTTCATCTTCAGTTCTCCCCGGGGCCCTGAAGGTAGTTAGCAGATTTGGGAATGTCCTATGTCACATTGTCTCCTAGATCTGACATAATATGGCTTAACAATTTAAACCATAATCTCATATATTAGCGTTCTGTAGCGTGCATGAAATTTAGCTTTTTTCTTTCTTTTTTTTCCCAGTTTGATGTCTCTGCCTCCAGACACAGGCGAGAAACACAATAAAAGCAGTAAATATTGCTCTGCCTGCTCATGCCTAAAATGATCTAATACCTGACACAGCCTTGCCCGCAAGCCAGTGTCTATGCCAAGCAGTGCCTGTAAAATTTCAAGTCAAGTGGCAGCACTCAACACACTGAGACTGAGGGAGCCTGAGTCCACCAAGACCCACACTGGAGCAAAACCAGCCACTTCCCTGTGAATAGTTTCCGTAGGAGTGAGGCCCCCCCCACAGGGAAATCCCACGTGCCCCACACTTACTGAGCCTGAGGCTTACAACTACCCAAAAGCAAGCCTACTTCAGGAGCCCCACTTCCACCTGTATGTTCATCCTTGTCAATATCTCAAGGTTCTGGGTCCACGCAACTGATAACAGGATTTTAGGGAGCCCAAGAAATAACACCCATCCTCCCCATTCGTATTGAGATAATTACCTCTGTCAAGCAAATGGAGATCAGAATATCACCCTTGTCACTAACAAAGCTGTTCGAGAATGTGGCCTGGGTCTGTAGTAAAGTGTGGCCTGCTGAGAACTCACCCATGAGTCCAACACTTACTCCTCCAGACATGGGCTGATTTGGTCAACCAATTCCTGCTGCTCCACTCTGGGAGCCCCTAACTCTTTCCTATCCCGTCTCAAGTCAGGTAAATATCACAGAGCATTTCCAGGCCTCAGGACAGAAAAGGGATTAACCAAGACAAACATCACATATGCCACTCATAGAAAGACATTTCTCTTTAATCCATGAGCCTGCCTAAGATGATTTGTCCCTTCTCTGATTGTTTGCCCTGGGCATGAAACTGTCTAGCTTCTCTAGTGGGGGCAGTTAAACTTTAAAGACCCTCTCGTCTGCCATGTCATTGGGACCCTGGGGGAGGCTATTATTATTTAACACATATCAAGAGCCTTCATCTCCTTGATGCTTCCCATTGATCTCACTCACACTAGTTACATGCTTTGTACGTCCCCTGCTGGCATTTCTGTATGCTATCGCTGCTATATGGATGTTGCTAAATGCTATATAAAAGTCTATTAAATTAATCTAAGGGCTGCCATGCTGGTCCCCTAATGACACGGCAGATAAGAGGGTCTTTAAAGTTGAAGTGCTTCCAGGAAAGCTTGGAATTGTTCCCTTCAGTGGTCTGTGGTTTAAGTAACCAAGCTGTAGCTATTAAGAGGATTTCCTCACAACCTCGACCTTCTGTGCCCAAACTAGAGACTCCATATGGGGGAACACTTTGCTGGGGCTCTTAGAGACAAGCTTTCAAAGCATTCAGATTTACTACGGTGTGTGTCACCTAATGATGGGGACATATTCTGAGAAATGTGTCGTTAGGCGATTTTGTCATTATGCAAATACCGTAGAGTGAGCTTAACACAGACCTAGCTGGTATAGCCTACCACACACTTAGGCTAGATGGTACTAATCTTATGGGACCGCCATCATATATGCAGTTTGTCGTTGACCAAAATGTCCTATGCAGTGCATGATTGTACTTACATTTTCTCTTCTATGCTTTTCATCTCTGCGCCCTGTGCCCTTCTCCCCTGTTGTCATTTTCTGTTTTAGATTCCACATATAAGTGAGATTATACAGTACTTGTCTTTCTCTGTCTGACTTATTTCACTCAGAATAAGGCCCTCAGGTTCCACCCATGTTGTCATAAATGGCAGGATATCCTCCTTTTTATGGCTAAATGGTACTCCATATACACATATGTCACCACACTTTCCTTATCCACTCCTCTGTCAATGAACACTTAGGTTGTTTCCATGTCTTGGCTATTGTGAATAACGCTACAATCAACACGGGATGCAGATATCTCTTCAGATAGTGATTTCCTTTCCTTTAGGTATATATCCAGAAGTGGAATTGCTGGATGATATGTTAGTTTTATTTTTAATTTTTTGAGAAACCTCCGTACTATTTTCCACAGTGGCTGGACCAATTTACATTCCAGCAACAGTGCACAAGGGCTCCCTGCTCTCCACAACCTTGTCAACGCCTATCTCTTATCTTTACGATGACAGCTATTCTAACAGGAGTGAGGTGACATCTCATTGTAGTTTTGATTTGTATTTCCCTAATGATTAGTGATGTTGAGTATCTTTTCATGTACCTGTTGTCCACTTATATTGCCTTTTTGAAAAAATTTCTATTCAGGTCTTCTGCTCATTTTTTTTTTTTTTTTTGTGAGGAAGATTGTCCTTGAGCTGACATCGGTTGCCAGTCTTCCTCTTTATGCTTGAGGAAGATTGTCACTCAACTGACATCTGTGCCAATCTTCTCCCAACCTTTGTTAATTCCTTGAGGGCAGAAGCATGTCTTTAATCTCTGCTCCCTGGTACCAAGCACAGAGCCTGAATGTGGTGGGTACAAAGGACAGAGGGATGGAAGAGGTGGACAAGAGAGAGGGAAGGGATAGTCTTAAGTTTATACAGAATTCTGTTTCCTTAGCACATTGTCTAGAAGCTGAGCTGTCCTATATGGTAGCCACAAGAGACATGTGGCTATTAAAATTAATTGAAATGTAAAATTTCATTCATCAGCACTAGTCTTATTTCAAGAGCCCAGAAGCCACATATGGCTAGTGGCTACTGTGTTAGATGAAGCAGATATAGAATATTTCTATCATTGCAGAAAGTTCTATTGGGAAGATTCTAGAAGCCTCCTAAATGTCCATAAACATTTTGTTTGCGGGAAGTAGGGAGACATCTGGCAGTGGTGTTACTATGGGTGTGGTGAGAAAGCCAAGACCCCAGTTTTTGGACCCTAACTATACTGTAGGCAATTCCACTTGTGACTCTGAGATTCGATGAAAGAAAAGACAAAAACAAACAGAGATGCTTAGTTTATCTGAATTTAAGGAGGTGAAACAATCTTATGATTTCATGGACTTATAGCATAAATTCAAAAAATATAACAAAAAAACCCTTTATGATGAATTATTTCTATTATTCTTAACCTTAATTTCTGTTTAAAATATTGTCACCCTACCACAGGGATCACATCACTGAGGCAAGTGGGCAAGCCCTGTCACACCAAGGGAACATCATCATCATTAATTGCAGTCCACTAACACAGACTTGCTGAAATTGCACTTTTTTTAATGTTCCAATTTAGTTAATAATATAGAAACTCCTAAGGAGAAGGAAATTCTCTTTTCAGGCTATTTTTAAAAAGCACTTTAGCAGTAATGTGCACACATTATATATTTTTTGCACTTATTAAAGTGTATTCCAGCAGGACTCGTGCTTAAAGAACTTTTATTAGCTTAGCTCTTGTCATGGTATTTACTTAAAAGAAATAAAATAAAAACAAAATTCTTTAGCTCAGAATTTTCATTAATTTAAAATCAGGGCTTCTCCTGTCTGTCTCTCCAGACCCCTCTTCCCTGCCACCTCCATTCTGAATTAGAGAGATTTTACTGTCTTCTCAGACATTGAAAGACCTGCTCAGTTAGTTGGAAAACAGGGCGCCATTTTCTTTCAGGTGATTTCTTCAACAGTGAAGCACAAAGAGCTTCTGCTGAAAGTTTAGGAGGAGAGGAGAAGAGGAAACCACACAGCAAATAGAGAGCAACACATCCCCTGCAGAATGGCAAGGGAATGTATGACAAGGAAATCAAGAGAACAGTCTTAGCAACATATTCCAAACTTCCTGCGGTTGTTTATATCTTCAGACAGATGAGAAGTTTCTATATATAGCCATGCTTTAGCAAAATACTTCTCAGCTCAGGCTATAGCCAAAGAATTATAGGTAAAGCACAATGGAATTTTTGCAACCAGAGAGAATGTTTTCTTCAGTTTGATAAATTAGATATGCGAGGTATTCGGGTGCCAGATTCTTCTCCAAACCACGCCATCCTCTCTGGTGGTGTAAAAGCAAACACTGAATAATTAAAGCCAATGTGCAATAGTAAATAATTCAGTATTGACCCAAAGCTGTGGAGATCAGAGGTTTAGCTCAAGCCCATTGCTTTGGTCCTAAAAGACTGGAGATATCCTGGTGGCCTCTCCCAACAGAAGGATGCAGAGTAACCACTAACCCTCCCTGAGATGAGATACACTTGCCCAAAGTCTCAAACCTAAGAACACAGGACTTCCTAGAATAAGTCTATGACTTCAAGGTCCTCAGACCACTTGCCAGTGCTTCCTTTCCCTATGGTCATTGTAACACCATTGATACCTCAATTATCTGAATCACTAACTCCTTTCTGCCTCTTCTAAAATGATATAAGCAATTAGTAATACTTATACTTCACCCCAGTCCATACCTCTCATATGAACTCCAGGCAGTCCTTTCCTTAAACTTGTTTCACCAATGATCTCCCCTGTCTCAGTCAATGGCAGTCAAAGTCCATCCTTTCAGTTGCTCAGGTCAAAAACCTTGGAGTAGGCTTTGACTCCTCTCTCTCTCTCATTCACCACATATAAACTCCACAAATCCTGAATCTGATCACTTCTCGCATCTCCACTGCTATCAGCCTAGTTCGGTGGTCATCAATCACATTTGCCAATTTCACTTCCCACTGGACATTTAGCAACATTTGGAGGCACTTTCCATTGTCACAATTGAGAGGGTGCTATTGGCATCTAGTGGGTAGAGGCCATGTTTGCTGCTACACATCCCACAATGCACAGGAGAGCCCCCCAAACAAAGAATGATCCAGCCTAAAATATCAACAGTGCCGAGATGGAGAAGCCCTGCCCTGGTCCAAGCCGCTCTCTCTCTTCCTGGGATGATTTCAGTAGCCTCCTAACTGTTCTCTCTGATTCTATTCTTGCCTCCACCCCCATAGCTATTCCTCACACAGCAGCCAGAGTTATCCTGCTAAAATGTCAGATCATGTCACTTCTCTGCCAAAAACACTCACTCTACTTCTCATCTTGCTCAGAAAAGCACAAGTCTTCCCAAGATTCTACAAGTCCTCGTGGCCCCCAGTACATCTCTGACCTCATCTCCTCGTACTCTCTCCATATCTCCCTCCGCTCCAGCCACTCTCGCATCTGTGTTAGTCCTTGAGTCCCCCAGGTATATTCTTGTCTCAAAGCTTCTGCTCCTGGTCCCTCTGCCTAGAACACTTGTGTTGGTTCGCAAACTTGGAGCTTCCTGGGTGAAATCTGAAACTGGCCCCCACACACAGAGGGCAAGGAGAGACCAAAGAAAGAGGCAGACCACTCCAGATTGGCAAGAGTTAATAAACAAAGGAACTTACTTATGAGGCTTGTCTGAGGTGGCCACAACACAAATAGGTCTCTGCACCTGCCTGCCAGAATCTTCAAAGTTTATATGGAAGCCTTAACGGGATTCAGGCACGTATGTAGTTCAGGTGGTCTCAACAAAAGCTTACTCTCCCAAGTCTACGTCCTTGAAACAGCTCCCACTGCGGGAACGGTGGGCGGAGCATACATTCCAAGGACAGGAGAGGGAATGAAGAATCTACTATTGCCGGGGTCCAGCACGAGGGTCAACCAGCAGCTACAGCCTCTCGATGACCTCCTCCAACAACTTTCTCCCCACTTCTTTGTGTGGCCGACTCCTTCACTTGTCTCCAGTTTTTGCTCAAATGTTACATTTTCAGTGTGGCCAACACTGACTCACTCTATTCAAAATTACAATCACAGCCCCCTGCCCTGGCACTCCCTGTCTCTTCCCTGTTTTATTTTTCCCATTGAGCTTATCACATTCAAATTCGCTATGTACCTTACTTATTCATTTGGTTAATTGTCTGCTCCCCTCCATTAGTATGTAAGCTCCATGACAGCAAGGATTTTTTGTTTGTTTTATTCCAACTTCATCTCCATGGCTAGAATAACACCTGGAATGCAGAAAGCTTTCCATAAATATATGTTGAATAAACGAATGAAGAAAAGAAAGAGAGAACGGAAAAGAAAAGAAAGAAAGAATACCTGTTAACTGGAGATAAATTAGAATATACAAATAGGCAGAAAGAAGAAAATTAAAATCGTGTGTGATCCCACCATCCTGAATTAACTCCCATGAGCATTGTGCTATACATCTTTGTAGATGTCCCTCTATCTCTTTGAGTCTGTGTGCATTTTAAGCCAAAAAATGCAGACTGTGAGAATAAGAGCTGGAATCCCAGCTTTACATGTGACCTTGAGCAGGCATCTTAGTCCATTTGGCTGCTATCACGCAATACCATAGACTAGGTGGCTTGAACAACTGACATTTATGTCTCACAGTTCTGGAGGCTGGGAAGTCCAAGGTCAACGCCCTGGCAGATTCAGCGTCTGGTGAGAGCCCCCATACCTGGCTCATAGATGTCTCTTTGCTATGTCTTCATATAAGAAAAGGGACAAGGGAGCTCTCTAGGGTCTCTTACAAGTGTACTACTTTCTTTTATAAGGACTTTGCCTTCATAATCTCATCAGCTCCCAGAGGCCCCACCTTTAAATACCGTCCAGTTAGGGATTTGGTTTCAACATACGAATTTGGGGGAACACAAACATTCAGTCTATAGCAGCAAGCAATTTAATTTCTCAAGTCTCAGTTTTCTCATCTCAGAAATGAGAAATAGACCTCCTACGTCACCAGAGTGTATAAGGATTCTTTAGGATAATGCCCATAACCACACAGCACAGAGCCTGGCACACATTAAGCACTCAATACTTGTTGGCTTTGGTTATTATCATACTGTAGGTGCTGTTTTTCATTTTACCTTTTTTCACTTAGTATTTCTGAACATATCTGCATGTCCATAAATATAGTCCTATGACATTTTTAATGGCTCCACAATATTCCATCATATGGATACATCATAACTTATTAACCAATCCCCTATTGATGGATAACCTAGTTGATCCTGATTTTTTTCCTCTATCAATGTTGAGATAAATACCATAGTTACAATCTTTTCCCAGATGCTTACTTATGCCCCTCAAGTAGAAAGACTGGGTCAAATATTAAGGCTTTTGCTATCTACTTAAGAAGATACGTTTATGAGGGCTCCGATGAAAAGCTATTAAGAAATTATATGATCTTTAAAGGTTTGATATTTAAGAAAGTAAACACTCACTTTACTTTGAGTAAATCATCTCATAAAAGGAGTCAGTGAAGACAGAGTCTGGGAGGTTCATCATAATAGAAGAATCTGGTTTAGGTAAGTGGCAGGAATCCCCATAAATGAGACATTGCTGGGGTGCTTAGGAGCTCAATGTTGTGTACCATCAGGCATGTTAGAGTCTCCCCAACCCAACTCCACCATGCTCCTAGATCCCTACTCCCCAAACCCAGGTCAATTGGCTACTGGGATCAACCACCCACCCTGCCTCAACCATCTTGCTCAGGGGAGGGGTAAGTCAGATGGTCAGAGAAACTGAGGGGAATGAAGAAGGCGATCCCCTTTAATATTGCTCCATCCTGGATCACTGGGTACCAAGCATGAGTTTGGCATCTTTGGGAATGGATGGCTATAGGGGTAGGGTGCCCACTCTCCCCTTTACCCACTGCTCTTGGCACAGACATACTTAAGACACTCTAAAAGATGTGTTGGCTGCCAGCACTGCTCTTTAGCTGTCTTCATTAATAATGTAAAACGGAACATTTACATTTTTGTAAAATCTCTCTCTCCACCATTTGCACCCCCCCTTAGGATCACTATATTTTTTTGAGATCCTTCAAAATGAAAATAGAAGTCCTAGTGTGCATTTGGGGAGCCATTGGGAAATTAGCAAGAACCCCATAAATGTTGCCACTCTCAAGCAAGTTTAAGAAACACCAATAATAACTTTAAAATGCTTGATAAA
Organism: Equus quagga; assembly: GCF_021613505.1. NCBI lineage: Eukaryota > Metazoa > Chordata > Mammalia > Perissodactyla > Equidae > Equus > Equus quagga. The sequence goes on from NC_060269.1 coordinate 114,145,127, forward strand.
TCTCCCAACTGTTGCATTTTAAAATAACTTGGGGGGCCTGCCCAGTCGCATTGTGGTTAAGTTTGCGTGCTTCTCTTCAGTGGCCCAGGGTTCACCAGTTCAGATCCCAGGTGTGGACCTAGCACAGTTTGTCAAGCCATGACATGGTAGGCGTCCCACGTGTAAAGTAGAGGAAGATGGGCACAGATGTTAGCTCAGGGCCAGTCTTCCCCAAAAATAAATAAATAAATAAAAATAAAATAAAACAACTTGAAAGAAAAGAAAAAGCATTATCTCGAGGCCTTTGCTCCTGTTCCCTCTGCCTAGAACATTTTTATTATTATTATTATTATTATTTTTAAAGATTTTATTTTTTCCTCTTTCTCCCCAAAGCCCCCCAGTACATAGTTGTATATTCTTTGTTGTGGGTCCTTCTAGCTGTGGCATGCGGGACGCCGCCCCAGCGTGGTTTGATGAGCAGTGCCATGTCCGCGCCCAGGACTCGAACCAACGAAACAGTGGGCCGCCTGCAGCGGAGCGCGCGAACTTAACCACTCGGCCACGGGGCCAGCCCCCTGCCTAGAACATTTTTGCTGGTTCACAAACTCAGGAGCTTCCTGGGTGAAATCTGAAAATGGCTCCCATACGCAGAGGGCCAGATCATTTACTATTTCTGAACATACATGCATGTCCATAAATATAGTCCTATGACATTTTTAATGGATCCACAATATTCCATCACCTGGATACATCATAACGGATTAACCAGTCCCCTATTGATGGATAACCTGGTTGATCCTGAGTTCAGGATCTGCTCCTAAGGAGTTATTGGCATCTTCCCTAGAGATATTCTCTGGGCAAGTTAACACTCAGATTAAACAGAGTGAGCTGAGGTAGATGCATAGTAGCTACTTAATTAGTAATTTAATTATAAATAATGAGAATAGATTAACCTGCCTATCAGCAGGTCTTCGAATGAACAAAGGACTATTCATTGATGGCCCTCCCCTCAGACTCAGGCAGCCCCAGACTTAATATAATGTGAAGTCTCTGGCCTGCATTTTCCTCTCCATTTTCCCTCCAGCATCAAGAAATGGGAAAAGGGCAAGAGACTGAACTCCTCGCTGCTCCTGGCCTTCCAGAGGACCGTGGGTGTGGCGCTCCTGCTCGCAGCAATAGAATGATGACTCTTCTCAGGATTTGCTGTCAGAGGAGCTGACCAGCATCCAAGGATGCCCAGGACTCCACCCGGAGGCCAGTTCCGAGCCTTCTTTCAGGGCAGCAGTCTGGGCCTCTCTTTAGATTTTGGTGACCGATCCCACAGGACCCACTTCCTTTCTCCCAATTCCCACCTTGCTGTGTGCTTTTCCTCCCACTTCTCTTTCCCTCCTCTGGAATATTATTTGCCAATGCTTGAAATACATACTTAATAGTATTCTTTTTTTTTTCTCACCTAGGTGTAGTGAGGAATCAGGTTACTGTTACTATTACAATTATAACAATATATAAAATATATATAATTATAATAACAATAGCTAACTTTTATGGAGGTCATAGTAGTTTACAACATTGTGAAATTTCAGTTGTACATTATTATTTGTCAATTACCATATAAATGTGCCCTTTCACCCCTTGTGCCCACTCCCCAACTCCCTTCCCCCTGGTAACCACTAAACTGTTCTCTTTGTGTGTTAGTTTATATTCCACATATGAGTGAAATCACACAGTCTTTGTCTTTCTCTGTCTGGCTTATTTCACTTAACGTAATACCCTCAAGATCCATCCATGTTGTTGCAAATGGGATGATTTGTCTGTTTTTATGGCTGAGTAGTATTCCAGTGTATATATACACCACATTTTCTTTATCCAATCATCAGTCGATGGGCACTTGCGTTGCTTCCACGTCTTGGCTACTGTAAATAATGCTGCAGTGAACGTAGGGGTGCATAAGTCTCTGAATTGTTGATTTCAAGTTCTTTGGATAAATACCCAGTAGTGGGATAGCTGAGTCATATAATATTTCTATTTTTAATTTTCTTTTTTTTTTAAAGATTTTATTTTTTCCTTTTTCTCCCCAAAGCCCCTCCGGTACATAGTTGTATATTCTTCGTTGTGGGTCCTTCTAGTTGCGGTATGTGGGACGCTGCCTCAGCGTGGTTTGATGAGCAGTGCCATGTCCGCACCCAGGATTCGAACCAACGAAACACTGGGACGCCTGCAGCAGAGCGCGCGAACTTAACCACTCGGCCACGGGGCCAGCCCCTCTATTTTTAACTTTTTGAGAAATCTCCATACTGTTTTCCATAGTGGCTCCACCAGTTTGCATTCCCACCAGCAGCGTATGAGGATTCCCTTTTCTCCACAACCTCTCCAACATTTATTATTTTTTGTTTTAGTGATTATAGTCATTCTAACAGGTGTAAGGTAGTATCATGGTGTAGTTTTGATTTGCATTTCCCTGATGATTAGTGACATTGAACATCTTTTCATGTGCCTATTGGCCATCTGTATGTCTTCTTTGTAAAAATGTATGTTCGTATACTCTTCCCATTTTTTGACCGGGTTGTTTTTGTTGTTGTTGTTGTTGAGTTGTGTGAGTTCTTTGTATATTATGGAGATTAACCCCTTGTCAGATATATGATTTGCAAGTATTTCCTCCCAATTGGTGGGTTGTCTTTTCGTTTTGATCCTGGTTTCCTTTGCCTTGCAGAAGCTCTTTAGTTTGATGAAGTTCCACTTGTTTAGCTTTTCTTTTGTCTCCCGTCTCCGAGTAGACATGGTATTTGAAAAGATCCTTCTAAGACTGATGTCAAAGAGTGTACTGCCTATATTTTCTTACAGGAGTTTTATGGTTTCAGGTCTTACCTTCAAGTCTTTGATCCTTTTTGAGTAAATTTTTGTGTATGGCGAAAGATAATGGTCTACATTCATTCTTTTGCATGTCGCTGTCCAGTTTTCCCAATACCATTTACTGAAGAGACTTTCCTTTCTCCATTGTATATTCTTAGTTCCTTTGTTGAAGATTAGCCATCTATAGATGTGTGGTTTTATTTCTGGGCTTTCAATTCTGTTTCATTGATCTGTGTGTCTGTTTTTGTACCAGTACCATGCCGTTTTGATCACTATGGTTTTGCAGTATATTTTGGAGTCAGAGATTGTGATGTCTCCAGCTTTGTTCTTTTTTTCTCAGGATTGCTTTAGCTATTCGGGGTCTTTTGCTGCCCCATATGAATTTTAGTATTCTTTGTTCTATTTCCATGGCGAATGTCATTGGGATTCTGATTGGGATTGCATTGAATCTGTAGATTGCTTTAGGTAGTATGGCCATTTTAACTATGTTTATTCTTCCAATCCATGTTCATGGAATATTTTCCCATTTCTTGATGTCATCATGGATTTCTTTCAGTAATGTCTTATAGTTTTTATTGTATAGGTCTTTCACCTCCTTGGTTAACTTTATTCCTAAATATTTTATTATTTTTGTTGGGATTATAAATGGGGTTGTATTCTTGAGTTCTCTTTATGTTAGTTCATTGTTAGAGTATAGAAATGCAACTGATTGTTGTAAGTTGATTTTGTACCCTGAAATATTGCTACAGTTGTTGATTATGTCCAATAGTTTTCCAATGGATTCTTTAGGGTTTTCTATATATAAAATCATGTTGTCTGCAAACAATAGCTAACATTTTTGAGTTCTCACTAAGTGCCAGGCCCTATCCTAAAGATTCATTTAATCCTCACACCAACCCCATGAAATTGGAACTACGTGGTGTTTTGAGGAGGCCCAATAACCTACATCCTTGCTTCCCACTGGGGTTGAGAACTAATTGATAGACATAGGTATCTGGAAAATGGAGATCAAAATGTTCTTTATTATAATATGGCCGATAAGGGAGAACATGGCTTAGGACTTGGGCTTCCTAACGCTGCACTCTAGAATTAAACTCATCGCCTCGTCCCAAGCAGCACTGGATCATTGCAGAATCACCTCCAGAGGCCTGGCCACATAAAACAGAGCAAGGCTGAACGTGTCCTTTCTGTGAGCAGCCAGATATGGAGCTGGTGGAGGGAGGAGTAATAGGGAGCAGAAAGAGGCCAGGATCGCCTGCTTCATGGAAACTCAAAGCCAGAGCAGAAAAGATCTCAACACTATCATTTTCCCTAGGGTCATATAGCTGATACACTAAACACAATGCACTTTTCCTGACCAAATTCCATCCGTCGTGAGCCATGAGGGGAATCTGTACCCTTAGTTGAGTGGGTGAGGAATTTGGGTCAATGTACCCCTACTTTCATCCACCTGGTGTCAGAAGCCCTGGGGGACATACTGTTGTACCTGTCCCCTATCTGTGCAATCCCACAAACACTACATGCTCACTGTGAGTCTGGAACTGTGTTGCTAGATATTTCAAACATATTTGAGTAAATTTATGAATGAGTGAACAGATGACTGAATCTTATGGAACTCATAATTTCTGTCCCTTCAGTTTTTTCTCATTTATTTCAGCACACTCTGTGCCAAATCTTGTTATAATCCAGACAATCTTGGTCACAGAGTATGTTAGGAATTCCAGGACCTGCTCAAAACGGAAAGAAGAGACAAGCAACTGAGACAGCAGAGGGCAAACCTTTCCAGAGAGGGTCCCCCAACCCAGCTCCAAGGCCAGGGGCATGGTGGACTCGAGCCCAGTGTAGTGCTAGGACTCAAAGGGTCTGAGCCAGGCGGGGTGGGACATGGAGTGGGCTTCTTGGCAAAAATTCAAGATGTGTCATATCTGGTCCAGGTGATAGAAAGATCAGGAAGCTGGGTCCAGCCCTAGGAAAAAGGGGCTGGAAGAAGATGGGAAGGTCAAGATCTCAGTTGACTGGGGATCTGGGCAGCCTCTGGGCCCAGAGGAATTTGGAACGGAACCTGGGAAGTGAGGGAGGACTGAAGGCTAGACAAGAGGACAAGCCAAACACACTTCAAGGGCAGCGAGGGAGGTAGGCTGTAGACTGCTGAGTGGGAAGAGGGTGCCCCTCCCCGGCCCTTTGAGTCCCCAGCTCTCCTGTACCAATGGGGAAGAGAGGAGCTTCCGACATACCACAGTCCCAGACATTGTCCTGGCCATTGGTTCAGGACAGAGGTGAACACAGAACCCATGTGCTCTTAATGATGGTTCTGGAGGTGGGTGCACTCGCAGCTACTTTCTAAGGGTAATATGGCCAATTAATTTGTTGTCCAAAGCAGGATTCTTTAAGGAAGAGTTGTCATTAATAATCACTGAAAAAAGACCAATGACTAAAAATACTGAGTGTTCTTGTAACCTTCCAGAAATATTTGCTGAGCCTGTCTCAAAGAAGCAGACTGACCCCAGGAGCAGGTGTTTTTAAATGGAAAACAATGATTTTTATGCTCTTTTCCTCTCCCAATCCAGGAGGCTGGATGTAGGAGACCCCACTGCTGGCCCACTCTCACATCCCGCGCCACCTGCGCTCACCTGCAGCTGCGTAGACAGCTTCAGCCTGCTGACAGCTTTTCACCTCAGATGCCTGCCTTCTCTAATGCTCGACCTGAGGGCTTTCTCACACCATGGAGCTTGCTCCCAGAGGCCAGGAACAGCCCAGAAGTGCGGGAAAATTAACTCCTCTGAAGGGAAACCTTCAACCAACAGGAAATGGGAGTTGGTGGATTCGCCCCCACCCCCCGTTTTCTGGTGGATGGCCCTGTGATGGCTCTATGGGATTTCTCAGGGGACCCTCAGCAGGATTGAGCCCACTTGCCCACAGCAGTAACTCATTGGTTTCCCTCTCCTCCCCCTCTTACTCCTCTATTCCCTCGCTTCTTCTTCCTGGGATCACCTCCCAAATAAAATACCTGTACCCAAGTCTTGTCTCAGATCTGCTTTAATAAGAATCCAAGCTAAGACACTGGGTAGCAAAGGAAACCCCCTTCAAACCTACATTTACTGAGGTGCTAGTTGTGCTAGACCCTGGGGATAAAAGTTAAATAAACCAAAGGCCCTGCTCCTGAGAGAAAAAGGAAGTGGCTCAAGCAAACATATGTACTGAGACCAAGTCACCAGTGCTAGGCCTCCCAGATTTTGCATATGTAGACAATATATACTATATACGTATAGATGTGTGTGTGTGTGTGTATGTGTGTATATATATATATATATATGTATATATATTGAGATTTATCATAAGAAATTGACTCACACAATTATGGGAGCTGAGAAGTCCCACAATCTGCCATCTGCGAGCTGGAGACCGAGGAAAGCCAGTGGTGTCATCGAGTCCAAACCAGAAGGCCTCAGAACCAGGAGAGCCCCTGGTGTAAATCCCAGTCGAAGGACAGAAGACCCATCTGGCTTCTGCATGAGTTTGCCCAATGGAGATGTAGCAAGACATTGGAGGACAGAGCAGAGAGAGGTTGGGGTACTTATGCACCTTTTCCTCCTTGCCTTCCCACAGTTCTGGCAACAGCTGGGTTCTTTCTCTACCTAAAGCCACCGCTCTGGCCAGACAACCCCTTTTCCATTCCAACTTTCCTCAATCTCTGGTATCACCTTCACTCCCCTTGCCCTCTTAAGTCTGGGATGATCACGGCTTTCTGCGATTGCCAGCCCCTGGGTGCCTCTAACCCTGTCCACATCACTTTTCAGTTAAACCCACTGAGAGTGCCTTCCAGCTGTTGCTGGGACCCTGACTGATACAAAAGGCAATTGTTTGATCCTAACAAGGGCTGATGAGGATGGACACAAAGCAGAGGCAGTAGAGTGTAGAAGAACATAGAGAATCCAGAGCTCTCTGACAGGTAGAATCAATAGAACTTGGTGGCCCATTAGATTGGTGGAGTATATTATTGGTGGAGTTATTTATTGCTGTGTAACAAGTTACCACAAAAGTAGTGACTTCAAAACAACACACACTTATCATCTTGCAATTTCTGTGGGTAAGGAATCCAGGCATGGCTTAGTGGAGACTTCTGTTTCTTAGTATCTCATTAGGCTGCAATCAGGCTGTCAGCCAGGGCTGGGATCTCACCCAGAGGCTCAACTGGAGAAGGATCCACTTCTAAGCTCACGTGGTTACTGGCAGAATTAAGTTGGATTGAGGGTTTCGATTCCTTGCCAGCTCCATTCCTCACCCTCAGTTCCTTGCCATGAGGGTCTCCCCAACATAGCAGCTTGCTTTATCAAAGTCAGTGAGAGAGAAAGTCTTCTAGCAAGACCAAAATCACAATCTTATGGATGCTAACCACAGCAGTGCCATCCCATCTCTTTTGTCATGTTCTAGCAGTTAGAAGCAAATCACAGATCCTGTCCACACTCAAGGGAGGGGATTACACAAGAGTGTGGACAACAGGAGGTGAAGATCTTTGGGGGCCACTCTACAGTCTGCCTGTCATAAGAGGAAGAGAGGGTGACCCCTGGGAGTTTTACTTATAAATAGTGCCATTTATCAAGAGAGAGAATTGAACAAGAGGTTCAGGTCTGAGGAGCAAAGAGTGGGGTAGTGAATCTCAGGGTCAATGGGAATCAAAACAGGAGGTCATCTCCAAAGAAGTTTAGAATTTACCTCAGTCCAATTGTGGAAAGAGAAAGAGGCTTAAGTTTCGGGGACAAAGGACAAGGTCAGGCCTTAGGGACTCTGAAGGAAGATTTCCTGGTCCTGTTAACTTTTCAGAAAAGACAAGTGATAAAAGAGACCTGCAACCAATTCTCTGAAGCAAGGATGCAGGGGAAGAAAACACACTTTTATTTTCAAGAGCAGGAACTGCATTTTTTAAAGGATGCATTTTTGCGTTTACTGAGAGAGAGCAAGAACCAGACCAATTGTCTCAGGTTCTGAATTTATTCCCTGAAGAAAAGACTTAGCCTTCTTCAGAGAGGAAAATGACACTTACATGGACCTTCGAGTTCCTATGAGTGAGTGCTTTGGATTCAAAAATCTGGTAGCTGAAGGGCTGAGTAGGGTGTGGGACCATGCAAGAAACCCTAAGTAGGAAACCTGGAAACCATTGTCCTGCTCCCTACAGCACTGCATCTCAGCTCTGTGACATGAAACTTGTCACTCAGCCTCCCAGAGCCTCAGCCTCCAGGCCTGTTCCATGGGGAGACCATCTGCCCTGCTTACCTTCCTGAGCTGTCCTGAGGACCACATAAGAGCATTCATCCCATAAAGTTTAGAAGGCACCTTCTACATGCAAGACACTGCAGTGACTACAAAAGGAAGTAAGACTCAGGCTCCACCCTTGATTAGCTTACAGGCCTGCTGATATATGTCAGCCTGCTTTATAAACCAGAAAGTGGCCAAGAAATGTGAGAAGTTACCCAAAGAACACTGTTCCGTAGTGCCAATATCATCGTGAGCCTGATGTACAAAGAAGGGGGAAGTGGAAAATTAATTGAACTGCCCACAAGGGTTCTCTTTACTATTATGACCAGGGTCCAAAGTTTTGTGACATGACCACACTTTTTATCAATACTTACCCATTCATTTAACAAACGTGTCCTAACGTAATTTTTAAAATAGATCTCACTTAATACTGTGGGATGTGGAGGCATCAGAGAACCACATCCCATCCATGTGTCCTTGAATAATACACATAATCTCCTTGCATCTCAGTTTCTTTGTCTGTAAACTGGAAAGAACAGCAATCATCCACCTCAAATGAGAGGACCAAAGGAGAGGATGGATATAAAATTGTTCTTTCAACTCTATCATGGGAATACAAATGTGAGCTAATTTTACTACCTGCTGTGTTTATTTCAGCTCAGTCTAGGGTCCTAGGGGTGAATTTATCACTGTGTAGCTGCAGTTGACATTGGCAGAGAACTTAACAATCATTGCTAAGAGTGATTCTCTCCCTGTGGCATTCTGCTTCTTCTGGCCCTTATGAGTGGAAATGGAAACTGAAGCATGGATGCTGAGATAACGGAAGGTACAGGTTACAAGCCCTGGTAGCCCAGTGAAGACCCTTAGCCTGTGACCACAAAGCTTCCAGCACAACCACAGACACCACCAAAGGAGCACATGGGCCACACCAGCTTTGAGTTTCTGAACTGACCCTAATGATCGTCAAGGGTCACAAAAACTCTCATGAGTTGAGGTAAAACTGTGGTCCTGAGTTTCAAAAAAACTTCAGATGAGTTCTAAAGCAACCTGGACTGATCAGAATGGTATGAAACTGTTAAAAATACAGTATGGGAAGAACATTATTTACCTTTGGTTTTGTTGGATGACATCCATTTTTTAAATGGGAGGAGAAAAGGTGTGTACTAGTTATTTACTTAAAACTCACTATCTGGAGTTTAAAAGGAGGCTCTAGCACCTGTCAGTGATTGCTTTTCTCCCATGGTCATGGGCTGGCCCAAGCCAGCCAGCCATAGTGTCATTTGGTTCCCTTCAGACCAGGTGTGTTGAGGAGACTCCTATCCCCCCATAACCACTCTCCTCTTCTTCCTTTTAGTAATAGACCCCAAGTTTTAGGTACAGCCTATGGTTAGAGCCTTTACTCAGTTACCAAGTTTTAGCAGAGCCTATGGCCACGGAGATAGGAAATAAATTTCCCAAGCAGACATGGCCATATGACTAAGTTTGAGCCAAAACAACTGGAGTGAAAATTCCCTAAAAGGAAATGACTAGCTATGAACTTCTTCTCCCTCCTCTTTCCCTCAGATTGGAATGTGGGTGGACTGGTGTTGCTCTAGCTTTGATCATGTGGACGAAACCACCACCCTACAGAATAGCAGAGAAACAAGAAAGAAGGAACCTGGGTCTCTGGATGCCCTCCTAGCTCAGAGCCACTAACCTAGACCTATCACCTATTTCTAGATTGTTATGTAAGAAAGACCAAGCTCCTATCATATTTAAGCTGCTGAATTTGGGGGTATTTTTGTTATAGCAGCTGAGCCTATACCCTAACACACCTATCGTTTGTGAAAAGACTGACTAAAATGTAGTGTGACTCCAACATCAAAAAAAATTTAACTGATCAGCTCTTACAGATATTAGACCTGTGACCAGGACATTGAACATCAAAGGTACAATGAATGATGAAGAACTCAAATATCATGTGCAGCATTTTCACAGTCCTCACAGTTGACAGGCAAGTATTAGCTTCTTGGACCACTAAGTACATGGAAAAGAGCTTTCTTGGTGGGAGATACGGAGGAAGGAGGAAAGGATTGAACGTTAATTAAGCACTTACTATGAACCAAAGACTGTACTGCATACTTTGTATCCTGCCAACAGTAGGAGGTAGATATTATCCCCCGTTCCCACTCCCCTCAGCCTGTCTTAGATGAGGAAATAGGCTCAGAAGGCTCGATTTGCACAGTGTCAGCAAATGTCAAGTGTCAGCGATAATTTGAACCCCAGTCTACTAGTGTCAAAGCTGCTTCTCTAGAATGAAGAATCAGTAAGAAGAAAAGAAGACTGCCACCTCATGATAACTATGACCCTTAAAATTACGAGCACTTCACAGTTGCTTAAAGCTCTGCTAAGATCAAGAGAAGTATGATTCTGAGCAGGTAGAAGGACCCTGTATTTTAGTCCTGTAAAATGTTGGCAATGCTGCCCTCCTTGTTTCTGCGGTCTTCTGCTAAAGGATAGGGAAGAGAGTTAGAGAGTGGTGTTTCTGGAGTTCCTATCTATAATGTTATTCTATCCAACCACACATGCCTCCTAATTCCTGGACTCTCCATTCCACCATGGGCAGACTCTGGTTCTCCAGTGGGACAGAGTTGACTTGGGGGTCCAAAATCTGGAACCAGATTCATTCATAGACACAGGCCCACAGGTGTTAGGATTCTAGATAAATTCCTTACTCTCCCCAAGCTCGCATTCAAGCAGAGAGAGATAGCAACATGCCCATATATGAGGTGAAGACAATCAGGCGGGTAAGGGGATGGGCGGCTAGGAGGTAGCTGTCTTAGAGCGGGAGATCAGGGAAGCCTCTGAGGAGGACATTTGAGGAATGTTCCATCTGCATGAAACAAGGGAACGAGTCACACAAGGCTGGGGAGGAGTGTTCTGAGGACGAGGAGTCACGAGTCCAAAGGTACCTGAGGTAAAGGTGTCCCATTTGAGAAACACCAGAAAGACCAACATAGCACAAGGGTTGAAGATGAGTTTCTGGACTCCCTGCCCCTGTCTCTCCTCTTTGTGGTGTCTGCAGTCCCTGTGGGGACTGAACCGGCAGGACTCTCTAGCACAGACCGGAATGCAGGTCTCCATTCCCTGGTGGCAGCTGGGACAGACCAGGTCACTGCGCTGGTTACGGAGACAGGGCATGAGGCTAGAACATCAAAACTAGATCTGAGCGTAGGGCAGGTGCTGAGTCTCGGGAACCATGCAGTGGCCAGTTACCAGAACTGAAACATGAGATCAGAGTCCACAAACAGCAGGGTGTCTGGATGTAGAATCTCGAGGAAGGAGGTGAAAGGCCCTCCACAATCCACACCTCCCTCACCCCCACACAAACCACCAATTACCCCCTTGTCTTTGTCTCTTCTCTCCCTTTTGTTTGCTCCATTCAAGGCACATCTGCCACCAGGCCAAACACACCTCTTTGAACTTGCTATGTCATCTTTCTGGAATTCCCTTCCCCCAGATATGCTTAGGGCTCATTCCCTCACCGACATCAAGCCTTGCTCAAATGTCACCTTCTCAGGGAGGCCCACCCTGACTACCCTCTTCCAAATTGCTAACACAAGGTCTGGGGAGAAGCCTTCTGGCTAAGAAAGAGGAAGAGCACACTGGGGAGAGTATCTGGGCCATCAAAGGTTGGAAACCAAACGTCACAGGACTTCAGGTGCGAGTCAGGCAGAGGTGGGTTCAGATTGTCAACCATCCTGGCACACAGGATTCCCTTCTAGATGCCTTGAGAGATTTGGGGGACCAAAATTAAAACTCCAGCTCTCATAGTTATACCACTAACACCTGGGTCTGGGCGCATGAATTTTTTTAAAAACAAAATTTGGAGGGGAATATAAACAATACATTTCCAAGTTTCAAAATTCAAAACATACAAAAGGATGTCAGTGAAAATCCCTCGTGCTCCTCTTGCTGATCCATGACCCACTCCCTCCCCTGAGAGCCGCTAACGCTCTCAGTGCCTGGTGTATCCTTCCAGAGATATTCATAGATATCCTGCATACCAAATATTTGTAGATATTTTTTATAATTTTTTATGTTTTTATCATTTTTTTATATTTCCAACCTTTTACCCAAATGGTAGCCTATGCTATATATGCTCTTGGTTCTTTTCACTTAAACATCTTACAGATAGCCTCATCTCAGCTCTTCACTCCTTTTTACAGCTGCTTAGTAATCTCTTACTGGTGTACTATCATGATTTATTTCATTCTTCCAGTATAAAACTTTTAAACTTCCAGTATAAAAACAATTGAGATACAATTGACTTACAGTATTGGATAAGTTTAAGGTGTACAGCACAATGACTTGACTTACATATATCATGAAATGATTACCACCATAAGTTTAGTTACCATCCATTGTCTCAAATAGATACAAACGAAAAAGAAAAAATGATTTTTTCCTTGTGATGAGAACTCTTAGGATCTACTCTCTTAACAACTTTCAAATATTCCATACGTACGTGTTAACTCTAGCCATCCTGTGGTACAGTATCATGTTTTATTTAAGCAGGTCCCTTTTGATGAACATGCAGCCACTTCTAATACTTTGTTACCAACAGTGCTGCAGAGACCAAGCTTGTGCACCTTCACCCTGGGTAAGCTCCAGGAGGTGGGATTTCTGTATCACAGGTATGAGCGTTCTCAGTCTTGACAGACAGCACCCAGCTGTCCTCCCTAGGAAGACCCACTGTCCCAGTGTGCATGGGGACTCATTTTAGCCCTCTCAGGCATGAGGCTCAGACAGCTAAAATATGACTACTTCCACACAAAACCACTGCTTCAGTGCTCAGGGCCTGGCACGTAATTGGAGCTCAAAAAACGTTAGATGAGTGTACAGGAGGGTGAGTGGACGAGTAGATGGGAGGATGGAGAGAGAGGCATACAAGCAAACCAGGGATGGAATTCAAGACACATCTGGTATAGCCTCCTTCCAGGAGCTCTGTGTCAAAACTCCAATCTATACTTACTCTCTCCCTTTCGTTGCCAGGGCTACGGAGTTTAAGATTTACTTGTTATCTGCTTTGTATGTGTTCCTTTTATGTCTTCAAATGAAGGATAAATTCCTAGAGGGCCAGGACCACAGAGAATGACAGTAAAGAGCATGACAGAGGGAATCCCAGGTCTACCATTTACTGTAGGACCCTGGGCAAGTTATTAAATTGACCTGGCACCAGTTGCCTTGTACATCAAATGGGAGTGATCACACTTGAACCTACCTACCTACCCCTTAGTGGGTGTTGAGAGAACTGAACATGCGAATGTGAGTAACAAGCTTAGAATGTGCTGGGCCAATAGCACGCCTTAGGCAGATAGTCACTTTCGTTGTGATTGTGCTTCTATTGTATCTCCTTCCATTGCCTACAGTAATGGTGGGCACGCAAGGGGCATTCTGCTAATATTTCATCATTGATTCCATTCGCCGTAATTAATAATCAGTTTTAGTTAGATGATACCATTCTTCCAGTATGCTTATCACTTTTGATTCCTGCTGAACACCTCAGACCTTATCTGCTTAGCTCAGGTCAAGGCAAGCTTTGAGCAAGTATACATTGACTTATTCCATGAATATTTAATTTTATCTACAGTAAGCCCAGATTACAGTAGCTAACGGGACAGCAAAATCTTTGCCCTCATGAAGCCTTCACATTAATAGAGAGACAGCCCACAGAACCAAGTAAAAGAGGCAGCCACTCTGGGGAATTCACTGCATGCAATGACTTTGTTTTGGAAGTTGCAGAGGCAAAATTATCCAGATTGTCTGTCGACAACTCCGAAATGTACCTGGCTATTTGCTCTGCTCTCCAGTTCATTTATTTTAGCTATGAAGCTTTACCTAAATGCTCTGAATTTCTTCTTTCTTGAATATCCCTTCAATCAGATCCACTCTCCTCCTCACCTCCTTGATCTTGGTTCTCAAATATAGTTGCTAATGATGTGTGCATGTGCCAGACTTGAACAAATGCTGAGCTGCAAACTGTTCTGCGTCTGTTAATTTCATCCTCAGCTCGAGTAGGGATCCTTGAGTTACAACAGATGCTGCTTCCATGGGGCTTCAGCGCCCATCGATCAGCTTTGTTGATGAGGAAGGGAAGGAAAGTTTCCTCCATGGCTGCCATTTGAATATAATTTATTGTGTTCTGAAAGAAAAGTGAAAAGAAGAAAAGTGATAGGCAGTAACACAAATGAATGATGATAGATGACACTCAGATTTCAGTTTCAAAGGAACATGCTTTTAAGCCAATAAATGATTGCAATGACGAGGTGAAATTCCCCACTCCTGGGCCAAATAGGCTCCTTCTGCATGATCAAGGTGCCTGTTGGAGTCCAGATTAATAATTATAATAAAGAAAATAATAAAGTAATCACATAGCGGTTAAAAGCAAGGACACCCTAAACAGACAGTGTGAATTTGAATCCCAGCTCCACCCTTGAGCAAGTGACTTAACATTTCCTCCTTGTAAATGAGGATAATAATAACACCTTACTCACAGGGCTGTTGGAAAGTTTAAGCGAGTTAACATACAGAAAATGATTAGAATGGTGCCCGGCACTTACGAAGCTCCAGATTGATGTCTGCTCTGTTTATGGTTATGAATAGTGACTTTTGCTCTCTGCCAGGTCCTGACCTAAGCCTGTCTGCCCACAACCTCACTCTGTCTCCCCACCACCCACCCTGTGACACCATGACCACCCTCATTCTTAGAGGAGGAAGTGACCATGTACCTGATGTTCAAATCCCCTTGACTTGCTGACTTTGCTCTTACCCTTATTTAGGTTTTATATGAGTGTCTTCTGTTTTTTTATTTATTTGCATTTCCAATTATACAGAGAAAAAAATTTCAAAGACTGGAAATAAATACTCCAAAACTGTCCATAGGATTACGAGGGTCTACTTTTCTCCCTTCTATTTTTCTGTAATTTGCAATTTTCTAAAAATAATTGTGTCCATGTTTTTCCAGTGGAACACATAAAGTGGACGTTTAGAGATGGAAGAAGAGCAGATTTAGTCCATCCTCCGTCTTCTTTGAATAACTTAATCAACGTCCTCATCAGAGCACATTAACAACGAAATCGGGAGCTCAGTGCCATACAGAGGACAAGACTGGCTGATGCTATTCTTGCCATTTGCTGTTTGCTGTTTCTCTCTCTGGGAACTCACCTGACCTGTGAGATACCTGAGCCCATGGGACAACGTCATGTCCTACGAGGAAGTTATTATACACATACTGCCCTGAGGAATACTACATCTGAAATAAAGGTGCATACAGATCCTAAATCATTTAAAATTAGAATGAAAATAAATAACAGCAGCAGCAACTCCCCTACAGAAGGATGAATTGCTTAAACTTCAGGTGGCTTTGTTAGTTCCTTGTGAACTGGGCACTTCTGTTACCAGGGTCCTGGCCTGAATCTGACGTTAATTAGATGTTACCATCTATAGAGACCCTTTCTCCTTCAACAGCACCACTCGGACTTTCATTTATCTTTTCCAGTTTCCTGCTCACTTGAAAATCTGTTGAGAAGAGATTATAGGCTTGATAGATTGGGTAAAAAAAGGGAAAAAATAAAATAAAAGCAGTCCTACTTCACACTCACCCCATTGAAGAAAGCAGCAGGAAAGCCCTAAGGTAGACGGTCTGAGCTCAAGCATTCAGTGGGGATTCAAACTACTCCTCAGTCAATCTACCATCTCTGCAACTCTTTGTCGTGTCATGGAAGACGGATGATGGCAATGGGAACAAGGCACATGTTCCCCCCAACTCCAACTCTGCAATGTATTGTTACAATAGAAACCCACGGGGAAAAATTAGCATTGCCCAAAATGTCAAAATGTGATAGAATTTTATTATCAGTGACATATTACCAACATAATGCTGTACAATAAATCGGTCACAATTTAGTGGCTTCAAATAGCAACCACAGATGATTTCTCAGCTGGGCAGTTCTGCTCACCTGGGCTGGCTCAGCTCATCTTGACTGGGCTCACCTGTGTCAGCTGGTGGTTGCTGGGAGCTGGCCTCCATGGGGCTGACTTGGCCCTAATCCACACAGTCTCTCAGCCTCCATCAGGCTAGCCCAGGCTGCTATGGCTGTGCACACAGTCTCTGAATCCTAAGCCCAGAACTGGTACTCCATCATTTCTGCTGGCCATTCCATTAGCCAAAGCATAACCAGCTCAGATTCCAGAAGTGGGGAAAGAGATTCTCTCTCTTAATGGGAATAGCAGCAAAATCATGTTGCAAAGGGTATGGGTACAAGGAGGGGTGAAAAATTGGGGCCACATTTGCAATCAACCTACTACAAACTTGAAACTTGATGGTATGTGAAATAAGTGACAGCAATTGCGAAATATATTTCATTGTTGAAAATTGTCCTCAGTGTATGTCATAGGATTTTCATCAAAATAGAAGCCCAAAAATTCTCAAAATTTTAATCAAGGACCATGTGAGAAGACATCAGCCACCACAACAGACCTTGCTCCCCACCCCCCACTCAGAGGGTTCTCTGCCCTGCAAGGTCTCCTGATCTCAGGGTTTTTCCGAGACAATCAAGTTTTGACAAAAGATAGAAACATAACCCAGGCAATTATTCTATACCTGAAAAACACACTCTTCTAAATGCAACTCCAAAAATTCCTATTCAAAATTGTACACCTACTATGATTGCAACCACGCGAAGCTGCGTACGCGAAAGGACAAGGATGGACCAAGAATGCACAAGAGGGAAAATAGTTATATTCAGATGACGAGTTGGTTGTGTTTTTCTCATTTTTCAAAGTGTTCTTTAATCCTAGGGTTATACTGTCATACAATAAAAAAAGGAGGGGATGTAAATAAGTTGAAAGCAAAGATTAATGAGCACTTATCTTCAATAGTATACACATTGCACAACAGGAAAAACTCAGTATTGTCTTTCCATTTTATAATCCTTGAAACTGACAATGAAATATTCAAATGCCAACAAACACAAAAGCAATTCAGAATTACACTTGAGGAAGAGTTATGTGACTCCACTATCATTACTCAATTCACACAAAGTGCCTTAAATAAGTGGTTGTATCCTCATCTTGTGATTTTTTTTTTATTTAGTAGATTTCTATGAATGTGTCTAATGATGACAAGCCAGCGGGGCCCATGTGCTGAAGCATATCTAACAATGCAATCACAGTAATTTTTTAAAATAACAAAAGAATAATCATTGCTATATATTCTCTGAGTGGTTTTGAATACGAATGCAAAAATTTTGGTAAATGTCACAATTAATGTATCTGAAGAGAAGAAGAAAACTTGGCTCAGTAGGAAACATTTTAACTTAGAGTGTCAAATAATAAAGCTAACTTAATGTAACAGCAAAAGAAACGTTTCAAATTTTGTTTTCCAGAGTTGGGCACAAAGCTTTTCATCTTAATCGGAAGTTTGGTAAAAGGATACAGCACTGTCTGAATCAGAAAAGTAGTTTTTGCTCTTAAAACTATTTAGTAGCTCGTGAGAGGTGAACTGATGATTCCAGCCTATTCTTAGATCCCACCCTGCCTCATACTTCCCTCCCAAGACAGAAATAACCACAACAAGAACATTTTATATCTGTGCCATGCGGACTCTTTTCAAATTATTTTTGCATACATTTTCTCACTTAATACTCTTCCAATCCAGTGGATTAAATAGCACAGACATTATCGTCCCCATTTTACTAATAAAGAAACCAAGACACAACGAAATGTAACTAGTTAGAGGACATACAACTGGTAAGTGGCAGGACTGGTTAAGATCCCCTTTAAGAGCTGCAGAAAAGTAGGGCACTTTGAGACGTCACCTATTACTAAGAAAAAATACATAATATTACACACTTGTTAGAGAGAAATCAAAACTACAAGAGCAAAAAGAAGATCATTTAAAATTCCCATAATTCCACTTCTCAGAGAGAAACACTTGAAGCATCTTGGAGTGGCTCCTTCCAGATATAATGATCTTGCTTTGTATTTCACTGAGCAAGTTAAAGCAATAGGAAGAGAACTTCTACATTCTCCCCACCAAGTCTACCAACCCCACATCTGTGTGCACATGCTCTGCCTTCTCTGCTGCATAGGATGAACCGTCTGTTTTCCTCCCGCCACAGCCTCCTTTCTGCATGCCATCCAATATCCTTTCACCTACTCAAAGACGTGCTCTGCAATTAGCTTCTTGTCAATTATTCCCCCCGTGCCAGATCACTTCCACCAGTAAACAAACATACTGTAATTTATCCCATCCAGAAGGAAGAAACAAATAATGAGCATACCTATGTTGCTCCCACCTCCCTTTCTCCCTCCAGCCCCACTTTCTGCTCCCCTTTATAGCACACCAACTTCAGAGTTGTTTAGACTCTCTGGCTCCCATTGTCTCTTGAACTCATTCCAAGCAGGCTTGCATTCTGCAACTTGGCTAAACCTGTTCTTGTTGAGACCAATGACCTCCACAGTTGCAATCCAATGATCAGTCCTCAGTGTCCTTCTTAACCCTATAACAGCATTTGTCACTATAGATCGCTCTCTCTTTGAAACACATTCTTCCTTTGGCTTCTAGGACACCACCTTCTCTTGCTTTTACTCTTACCTCAATGGCCACTTCTCACCTTAACATTGGCTCTCCCAATCCTTAACATTGGCTCAGTGCTCAACATTTCCACTTGTCTGTTTCTACACCCACTCACTTGGCGATCTCATCAATCCCACAGCCTTAAATTACCTTCTGTATGTGGCTCCCGCCCACATCTCATTTCCAGCCCTGACCCTCTCCTAAACTCCTAAACTCCAGGATCACATATTTCCACTTGGACATCCAATAGGCAGAGCTGGCACTCACTGGCATGCTCCAGTATGATTTTACCATTTGTTCATAAGTGACATCACCTTTGAATACTTGAGAATCCTTTCTGACTGGCCAGTGTCTGTCAGACACTGGTTGATACTTTTTAAAACCATGCCTTTGTAGGCAGCTCAACCTTTCAGTGGCCAAACTGAAATCTTGATTCCTACATCCTAGTCCTTGGCCCTCTCCAAGCACTTCTCCATTTCAGTAAATGTCCTTATACTTACTGTTCTCTCTGCCTGGAATTTTCTTTCCTCAAACACCTGCATGCCTTGCTCCTTCACTCCATTCAAATCTCTGTTCAAGTATCAGCAGCAAAATCTTGCCTCAGTACCCTACTTAAAAGAAGAGACCCTTGAGTCTGGCCCCATGGTGTAGAGGTTAAGTTCAGCACGCTCTTCTTCAGTGGCCTGGGTTCATGGGTTCAGATGCCAGGCGTGGACCTACACCGCTCGCCAGCTGTGCTGTGGCAGTGACCCACATATAAAGTGGAAGAAGACTGGCACAGATGTTAGCTCAGGGCTAATCTCCCTGAGCAAAAAAAAAAGAGAGAACCCACCTCCTTCCCATTGCTCTCTGTTCCCTTACATCTTCTGTTTTTCTGAATTGTTTTTCTCATTAAATGATTTATGAGATGATACACTATGGAAGGATGTGATATATGATATAGCAGATCAGCTCATTCATTAGTTTATTTTCAGTCTCCTTCCACTAAAAATTAAGCCACAGGAAAGCAGGGACATATTTTAAGTTTTGGTTCAGTACTTAATCCCAGGGCCTGGAACAATATTTTACACATAACAGATTTTCTGTCTTCTGGGGGGAGGCAGAAATTGAACAAATGAACGGGCAGATTTATCACATCCTACGTTATATAATTGAATGATTTAAGCTATGGAAAAAATAAAGCAGGTAAGGGAATAGAAAGAGGTGGAGGAGATACGGGGTCTGCCAGATACATACATACATGCATACACCATTTAGAGAAGTAATACCAAAAATACTATTTGATAATCTGCTTTTTCAGTAATATATATCCATAATATCATTTATATCAATTAATACTCCTTTACAACATTATTTTTAATAACTACATAAGATTCCATTGTACAGATGGACTATTGTTTCTTAAGCCAATCCAGCATGGTCAAATATTTGGATAGCTTCCATTTTTTTCATCCTTACAACCACTAGTTACGTTTATTTAAGGGTCTGGACCTGCTGTCCACCAGCCCCATGGGACTATCAAGCACTTGAAATGCGGTTAGTTGGAAGTGAGATACACTGTAAGTGTAAGAGACACATCAGATTTCTGAGGCTTGATACCAAAAAAAGAGAATGTAAAATATCGCATGAATAATTTATTATATACTAAAATGATAATATTTTAGATATATTGAGTTAAATTACGTATTATTAAAATTAATTTCACCTGTCCCTTTTCACGTTTTTAATGTGGCCACTAGAAAATTTAAAGTTACACATGTGGCTCATATTTGTGGTTCTCGTTATATTTCTATTGAACAGCACTAGTCTAGACTCTTGAGGCAGGACATTGAAGTTCCACTAATTATTCATTACTTTGAGCTAACTAGCCATTCTTTCAGAAATCAACACAATCCACCACTCCCAGCCTTTCATGTCATAGTTTTAATTTGTTTGATTTTCTGCTTTCTCCCAATGACCTTAGGAAATAAGAATTTGATGTTGTTATATATAAAAAAGAGGCTTTACATTTCAGGTCTCTATTCTGATACCATTTGTCTGTCCATTGGCATCCCCCATCTACAGTACTGTGGTCTTCTCTGAAAGAGGTGCCTGCTCCCTGTATGGATCATGCAGGAAGCGATGGGTAGGCAGACAAGAGGATAATCCTTGGATGTGGGCCCTAGCCAGGCAGGCAGGAGACCCTTCTATTTCTCATTCATGAAGGCACTCTCCTATCAGAGGCTGAAACATGCCCCCTGCCCATGACCAAGGTCAGAGAAAATGGTATCTCTGGAGTCACAGCCAAACTGGAATAAGCTAATTCACAGGCTGGCCTATCTGGTTCACATCACTTTCTATCTCTTTTGTTTTCCCTAAACCTGCAATAAGGGCCAGAAAAATGCTACAGCCATATCTTAGCTCTACTGTGGGGCAGCAAGGGAAGAAGGAAGTATCCAAGCTTGAATAACAATACATGCTGGTTTTTTCACTTTATATATACCAGTTTCATTTCTCTATCATCACATATTTTTCCAAAGAGTGATTTGTAACGCTGCATAATATCCCATGGTACAAAAACACTACAGTTTTTAACTTCTTGAGTGGGTTTTATTTGTTCCTTTCTTTCTTCCTTCTTCCATCCCTCCCTCCTTTTCTTCCTTCCTTCCCTTTTTTGTAGATACCACTACAATGACTATCCTCATGCATAATTCTGGTCATCTCTGATCTCCTTGGAGAATCATAAGATAAGTCATAGGATGAGAAGATTTTTGAGGCTTTTGCTACATTTTGGAAAATTGACATTCAGACCTATCATACTAATTTATTCTGCCACTGGCATCCCTGGATTCTTGTAACTTCAAGATTCGGAAGAGTTGGGCCCATATCACACCCCTACCAACAAGTGGAGGAAGCATGTGTGGTCCATGTCGGGCCACCACTTGCTCGGTGTTTAGTGTTCCTGAGACCCCCACAGTAAAGGCTTGTTGACGCCTCCTGATTGACCCTGCAAGTTTGCTACTGTAGAAAATGCGCAGGCAACTTGCAAGCAGGGGAAGGAATCCTAACACTTGCTCTTGTGAGCTGTGACACTTTGGTCAAGTATTTAACCTTTCAGTCTCCTCGTCTTTCACATGGGGATGCCACTCCCTACCTCACAGGACCATGGCCAGGTTTAGATGAAATAATGTGCGTAAAGCATCTGGCAAGACACTTGTCCTTAATCAATACTAGTCCACTACCCACCACCCACCAGATTCCCCTTCTCCAGCTTCCCCAATCCACCAGTGCCTGCCTTCATCTCATCCGCTAAAAACTACACCAATTCATTCTCTAACAGTTTGGGGTTCTGAGTTTGAATGAATTAGTAATAATTCTTTGACATGATGTCCAAAGTCTCTGACTGAAGGTGGGCAGTTTAAAAACTCAGGGAGAGGAGTTCTTCTTCCAATGCTATTACCAGCTCCTTTCTGGCTGAAGGTTACTACCTCAGGCCTATGGGTAATAACCAGGCTGTTTAGGCCAACATCCTCTCACATGAAACTTCCCTCTGATTTAAAGAGAACCTCTTTGGAGAACTATCTACTTGATTCTGTGGTTTCCTGTGTTGAGCATCTACCAACAACAGTGGAACCAACATCAGAAGGTTTGCAGCCACTTACAAAGTCATTACTGCAGTGGTGTTCCATTCCTTTCCATTTGCAGTCACTTAACATGTGAGTTCAAGCTGAACTCATGACCAAATGCCACTCGAATTCATGTTGTTTAGGGGGTGAGGAGGAGGCAGATTTTCTTCAACATTCATTAGATTATTCACTTGGTGAGTGTTTATTTAGCACACGTGGTTACATGCCGGGTACTGAGATCAGTACTGCAGATCAGTGATGAATAAGAAAAGCATGGTCCTGTGCTCAAGAAGCTTTCAGTCTATGCTAGGGACAGACAAAGAACAACAGATGGGAAAAAAATATTCTCAGAAATAATTGTATAATGTAAAATTATGATGAGAGCCACAAAGAAGGAGAGGAAGTGCCTTGACTGTTTATCTGGGGCACCTAATTTAAGGAGGTGGGTGAAACTTGAACCTAAGACCCTAAATGATGACTACAAAGAAAAACAGTAACTTGTGGGAGACTGTATTTTTCAAAAACAGTCAGGACAGTAAGGCTGCCCCACATGCTGCCCCATAATCTGCCACTCCTCCATCAAGTGGTGCAGTCCATATTCCCTCCCTCTGCCCGGGCAGGTCTTGGTGACTGCCTTAACCAACAGAGCACGTTGGGAAAGATGGTGTGTGGCTTTTGAGGTAGGTCATAAAAAGTAATGCAGCCTCCAGGTAGCCTTCTCTCTTAGGAGCTGCCCTTGGTACCCAGCCCCATGGAGAGGGCCCCATGGAGAAAAACTGAGGCCCCCAGTCCTCTGCCCTGGCTCAGTTGACAGTGGTAGATTGCCAGCCATGTGAGGGAAGTGCAGATCGGTGAGGTGTGTGGGTTTGGCGGTGGGAAGAGGGTGGCACTCGTCTTGCATAGGATCTACTTTCTCTGTGAAGTGTAAAGCTAGGTCATTAGCCCAGAGTGAAGAGGGACTGGAGAAATGGGGAGGTCAGGAGGTTGTGGAACGAGAGAGAGTAAGTTGGCTAGAAAGACACAGTATGATTACTGGGCAGTGTTGAGATTATTGAACGTCATTGAAATGAACGTATTTGAAATGATACCAATTAATGAGATTTTCTCCTGAATCCTTCCTTCCCCAGTGCTGGAGCAGGTACAGAGTAGGCAGGTGGTTTGGTCTGGGTTTTTCCAGAATTTGTGAGACAGGAAGGACAGGGAGCTAACAGGAGTTGGCCATATTTGCAAGACAAGATCTATAAAGAGGGATAAAGGGAAGACAGGGGAAATCCGACGGGACAGGAGAGGGGTCGATGGATTGGAAGACACAGCTGGGGTCAAAGAACAGCTTCAATGCATGAGGCCTAAAAAAGATGGCACAAGGATAGGAGGTGGTGGCAGGAAATTGGGATTTCAAGTGGAAATTTCAGGTGGGGAATAGGATCACTGCATTGTCGGTTGACCCATGTCTGCAGCCTCTCGTTCCTGCCGTGATCCATAAATTTCTAGAAGTTGAAATGGTAGAAAACAGGGTGCAGTGGAAAGAACACTTCAGAGTCAGACAGGCCTGGGCTGGGAATAGGACCCCACTGCCTAATCACTGTGCGACCCTAGGCAAGCTTTTTTATTTACCCACATTCAGCCTCCATTCCGTTATCAGGATTAAAACAAAGCTTTAAAAATAAAGTGATGTATAGATAGATAGATATAGGTATATTAATATACAATGATACATATATTGATAAATATTCAGATATATATTGATGTATATTCAGATATATATCTGAAATAGATATAGCTATGTATCTGCTATTTATATAATGGTATATATAAAAATTGATATGTATCTATTTATAGACATATTTATGTCTCTATATAGATACATATCAATTTATATATATCCATTTCTATATATAGGCACAATACAATTTTTTATATATCCATTTTATATATCAAATATACATAAATACCACATATATACCTATATACCTATTTCAGATATCTATCTCTATATAGATATAGTTCAATTTATATACATTACAGATATATAAATAAAGTTCTCAGCACATAGCAGATACTCCACAAATGTCAGCCCATCACACAAACATGTGCACACACTCCTAATCACCCGCCTTTTTTCACACTTAATAAAGTAAGAACCAGCTGATTTAAATTATAATCCTCCACCATCACTCACGCTTTAAGCATTGGGACTCTCAGAGCCTGGGAAGCTGTCTCAGCCGGCTGGGAGACAGAACCAGTAGTGTGAGGCCTTCCCAGGCACTTGGTTTGCATCAAGCAGATGCCCACAAACCTTTCATTCATCGAGCGCCTGAGCCTGGGCTGGGGAAGCAGAGCAGGTTGGAAATAACCAAGTCTTTCATGCACTTAGACACTGAATAGAATTTCTGTTTTTTCTTTTCCCTCTGGGAAGGCTGCTCTTGACTTTGCAGCAATACTTAAATTTTTTAAGTGTAGATATCAATTTAGAAAATATACGGGTACCCAGGTTTCACCAATGGATACCAAAATTGGCGTCATTGTCTCTGTAATTTAGAATTGATGCTGCACAGCATCTAGGAGGCTAGGTTTTCTCAGACCAGCACCTCCATTTCAAATACTCTGTCCCATCAAACCCCCTATTTCTAATATCCTATCAGGCTGTGTGTCCTGGTTTGGGGCTTTGAAAATATGGTCACCAGTTAGAGACAGAGGAGAAAGTAGGACATCCTTTTCTTCTCAAACTTAAAAGAAAATTATTTATTACAAAAACAACATCATAGCAAGCAACATGACGGGAAATTTTACTGAAAGAAAAATTCACCCCTGAACCAAACATACCAGGAAATCAAAATGTTTTCTTTTTTCGATGTGCCCTTCACCATTCCTAATTTGTGAAATATTCGCGATCATAGCATTAAAAAAAACAGGCAATGCCAAGGCTGTGTGAGCTCCCAGACCTGCACTCTCCCACCCTCTTGCCCGGCTCTTCTACCGAGTATACAGACACAAACCATGGGATGTCTTCTCCTCCTCCCCAGCCCACCTGCAGAGGGTCCAAATGGACCCCCAAAACTCTCCATCAATCAGTGTCAAAACATCACCTATTGCATGTTCAGTGCTCTTTTAGACAGACAAGGGGCTGGGGAGGAGGGGTGTAGGAAAGAAATAGACAGCCTGGTCCTAACTCTCCAGGGGCATTGCTATAGCAACAGGAAGGAGGTAGTGGAGGGGTTGGAAAAGGGCAGGAGTGCAGTAAGAGGACAGGGCCCAACTGGGGTTCTTGCCCCATTTCATGTGTGCAGGATGCAGCTGCCTTCTTTGTCCTTTGTGAATGAAGCCACCGATTGTAATTTCTGGGGCATTTTCCCAAAAGTGTGTCATGAGAAAGAGGCAAGATGTTAATGTGCTAAGCAGAAAAAAACAATTCCATGGCCAGATGAGTCGGAACAGAGGGTTAAAGAAAAACAAACAGGTTTCTTTTTGTGGGAGATCTCAGAGTATTTTCTCTAGTAAGGGGCAGTGTGAATCTCAACAAGGGTGCTGAAGCTCGCGGCATTTCCCAAGCATGCATGGACACAGAGAAGAACATCTGCAGGAACCAGGTCTAAGGAACACACTTCAGAAAACACAACTCCAGAATACGCATACTCATGCCTACCCGCAGAGCACAGACCAGATTCTCCAAGATATTTCTAGGTCAAAGGAAGCCTTTCTCTTGCCTTCCTTACCATGCCTGGAAAATGGCAGAATTGAAGAGAAGTAAGGTGTTGGGTTAGGGTATACCCTGTGCAGAGAGGCCCAGAGGGGAATGAGAAAGAAGACAATCCAACAAGAGCCGCCATGTACAGAGCACCTTCTCTCCTTCCTGCACTCTGCTTGCAAAGGCGTCACTGAGTCACAGTTACTATTTTAACCAAGACCAATGGCAGCCTCCAAATAGAAGTTTCCATGACCCACTTCCATGGCCACCTCGCTGAGGTGCTTTAGAAATCCCAGCCTTTCCCTTTTCCTTCTCTTTCCAAATCCCCTCGTCACAGTGTCTATGGGAGCCTGACAAACGCGGTCACGGATGGCCCTGCAGTTCAAACTTCTAGGATTGCTTAGGCTGCTCCAGGTCCCTCCTCTTTCCTCTAAGGTTCCTCTTGTAAGAGTGTAGGTCACTCCACGCTTCTACCCTCTCATCCAATGGTTCCCAACCTTGGCTGCACATTAGAATCATCTGGATTTGGGGAAAAAAATCCAGTGGCCAAGCCTCAGTCTGGACAAATGAAATCAGAATCTCTAGGGGGTGAGACTCAGGCATCAGTAATTTTAACAGCTCCTCAGGTGATTCTAATTTGCAAACAATGTCAAGAACCACTGACATAGTCCAACGACAGAATTCTCTCTTTTAGCAAGCCTGGTCTCTCAGGAAGCAGGTTCCTTTCCATCTGGAAGCCAGCTCATCCTTTATTTTGAGCCCAAAATGTTGTCTCTAGGGTACCCAAATCTTAATTTACTAGTGTCACTCAATTATGACCGAAGAATTTTCTGGAACCATCATGGTCCCTGTTCTGGTAATCCAGCTTGGCTTCGGTTCCTCTGAGCATCTCTACAGTCCAAGCAATACATTAGGGAGCATAGTTAGGCAGGCAGAGCCCAGTCCACACCTCCAAGAAGCTAACCACTGATAATCTTTCCTCTCAATGATTCTTGCCAATTCTCAAGTTCTATTAGTAAGCCAAATTTCACCATCTTGGCACCATTAACCCACACTCCTACTAGGAGGGACCCCCCAGACATTCATCTCCCACCATTTCTCTTCTCAGAGAAGCCCAAGTACAGAACATTAGGTCCCCTGCAAGATTGTATTCTGTGCTTAGAAGACTCCAGTAGGCTGGCCCCTGGAATCTAAGGGAATGAACAGAAAATGTCACCTTAGCTAAAACTGAAATAATGGAATCAGTATAAAACAGATGAAATAGCCCTTCTGATCTTATCTAAACAAACTACTTTAATAGGTGGATTTACAAGGCTGGTACAAATGAGAGTAAACCCAACTAAAAGATCAGATGACTAAAGTGTAACTTTAGATCTGGGATGGGTTAATGCAAAAACAAAAAGTTCTAAAATGGTATTCTTTAAATGGAGAAGACAAGACAATTCTTGGTATAGGAAAAAAATATTAACATTTCAATTTAGATTAAGTTTAATTTAGAGAAATGAATAAATGTTCACTCATTTTAATGCATAAATTATTAGGAGTACATATGTATAATTTATAAATAAATTTATGTGGAGTTAGCACTCAAAAAGTTTTAATCATAGGGGTGCACAATAAAAAAATGTTTGAAGGTTACTTTTCTAAGTAATTATATTATAAAATCTCAGTGTACATAGAAAGCCAGTGGTCAACTTGGAATGAGAAGGAGATGGTGAAAATAGTAAGAGTTGGTCAGGGTTCATCCAGCACTATTGAGAAACAGGGTGTCCTGACCAGAAGAATGCTTATCAGACACGTTCCAAAGTGTGTCCAGCTATTGTGGCTTAAATGTCTATCCTTTAAAGTTATCCTGTGCCCTATGCCTGTGGGATTACTCACAAGGCAACCTGCTCACAGCAGTCTGACTTCACACGTAGACGTTCCTATAAGGAGATCATACATAAACCAGTCAACTCCTGACTCCAGGTCTGTTTGGAGACATTGTAAATTCATAAATTAGCTTCCTGACTTATTAGTTGGTTTGCTGGTTTGGGTTAGGGTTTCCAATAAGTTGGGTAAATGTGAGTCAGGTTTCCCAAGCTTGATCACATCTGAGGGAACACGAGAACCTGGACCTCTACCAAGTTCTGTCCTGGACGCCATCTTGACACAACACTACAATGGCCTTTCCAAGCCACCGCCTCTCCCTTTGGCATCACCTCACTACATATAGCAATTGATTTGTCTGAATCCAAGATAGACCAGGTTTTCTTAGTCTACCTATGTTTTCAGGAAAGGGAGATAGGTCTCATTGTTAGGCTCCAGTAGTAAAACCCCAGGCACTATAGGACACACAAAATGAAGTATAGGTGGAAACAATCCAAATGTCCATTGTCTGACAAATGGACAAACAAATGTGGCATATAAATACAATGGAATATTATTTGGTCATAAAAAGGAACAAAGTTCTGATACACACTACAACGTGGATGAACCTTGAAAACATTATGATAAGAAGCCAATCACAAAAGACCACATATTGTATGATTCTGTAAATATAAAATGTCCAGACCAGGGAAATCTATAGAGACAAAAAGCAGATCAGCGGTTGCCGGGGCTGAGGGAACAGAGTCCTGGGAAGAAAGGGGGATGACAGGTAAGGCATATGGGGCTCCTTTTTGGAGTAATGAAAATGTTCTAAAATTGTGCTGATGGCTGGACATATCTGTGAACATACTAACAACCATCAAATTGTACACCTTCAATGGATGGATTGGAGCCAGCCCCATGGCCGAGTGGTTAAGTTTGCGTGCTCTGCTTTGGCAGAGCAGGGTTTTGCCAGTTCAGATCCTAGGTGTAGACATGGCACTGCTTGTCAACCCATGCTGAGGTGGCATCCCACATGCCACAACTAGAAGGACCCACAACTGAAAATACACAACTATGTACCAGGGGGCTTTGGGAGAAAAAGGAAAAATAAAATCTTAAAAAAAAAAAAAGTGGGTGGATTGTCTGGTATATAAACTATATCTCAGCTCTTTTACTTTTACTTTTTATATTTTTCCTGGGAAAGATTTACCCTGAGCTAACATCTGTTGCCAATCTTCCTCTTTTTATGTGAGCTGTCACCGCAGCATGGCTACTGACAGTCATGTGGTGTGGCCCCACACCTGGGAACTGAACCCCGGCTGCCAAAGTAGAGCATGCCAAACTTTAACCACTATGCCATCAGGGCTGGCCCTCAGCTCTTTTAAGAAGATAAGAGATAAGATGAGCAACTGATCAACAGTTCCTGTAGGTCTTCTCACTGGGATTTTTTTCCATTGGTCACTGTGTTGTTTCCTGTACTCTCCAAGCACAAAGAAGAAAATCCAAAGGCTCATGGGACTCCAAGTTCTCCTAGAGGTCCACAGAGGTTATCTTCTGAAGCTGACAACCCACACCTCAATTCATGATAGAAAAGGGAGTTGTGAGTGGAGGAATCCTGATCCCTACCTCACACCTCTGTGTAGTTCCTATAACCCCAAATGACAAATATTTCACAATCAGAAGAAACTCAGAAAATTCCAGCAAAGCTGATAATCTGGATTTTTAAAATATCCACCCAATCTGCATAAGAAGATTTAGAATCATCGAATTTCAGACCTGGAAGATCTGACAGAACTTAAAGATTTAATTTAATCCTTTTGTTGTATAGGCAATAGATGTTTGACAAGCTCCCTCCCCACAGGATAGGGGGTAGAAACTTCCTCTTCTCTTCTCACCCTCAGACCTGCCTGCGGAGTGTCCACTGCCTACCTTCTCCCGGGCTCCTTTGCTTTATCTTGCTCTCTCTCTCCTCTCCCCACAAACTCCACCTCCTCATTGAGAAAGTTTGAGATCGCCTTCCTGTGTGGTAGGAAATTGAATTTGTCGTATCCTACATTCGTCTAACTTTTTAATTTATAGGAAAAAATTATACTCAGTCCTCCAAGCTGTAGTACTGAATATTTAAAGAAAAGCTTTTGGAATTTGGAAAAATATGTTATTTTATTCCCTCAAGTGCCTGGCTCTTGCAATTCAACATGTGGCTTTCCCAACTACTATTGCTGAAACGGGCATCAGGCATCTGTTTTGGCCATCAGAACCTCAACTTTGACTCTTTATTTCTCTTTGCATTTCGACTGTAAAATTTGTGATCCTCCCTGAGGGAATGTGCCTCTGCTGGAATATTTGGAAATAATGTACCCTTAAAAAGAAAGCATAGTACTATTTACA
The DNA here is from genome assembly GCF_021613505.1 of Equus quagga. Taxonomy (NCBI): domain Eukaryota; kingdom Metazoa; phylum Chordata; class Mammalia; order Perissodactyla; family Equidae; genus Equus; species Equus quagga. The sequence goes on from NC_060269.1 coordinate 114,175,359, forward strand.
CATCTAAAAACTAATCGATAACTAAAGCTTGCTGTTCAAATGTGCTATGATTCTATGACTTTAACCCAGCCAGCCCCTGGTCTCCAGGACTCCTTCCATGGCAGTGAACCCCACCACCACCAATCCCTCATTCTTTCCATAAATACCTAGGTGGCCTCCTCCTTTCTCCCTCCATCTTCCATTTTCTCCCTATGGTTGGGCAATGGTCTTCTTTTTTTTTTTTAAAGATTGGCACCTGAGCTAACATCTGTTGCCAATTTTCTTTTTTTCTTTCTTCTTCTCTCCAAAGCTCCCCAGTACAAAGTTGTATATTCTGGTTGTAGGTTCTTCTAGTTCTGCTGTGTGAGATGCTGCCTCAGCACGGCTTGATGAGCAGTGCCACATCCACGCCCAGGATCTGAACCAGAGAAACCCTGGGCCGCTGAAGTGGAGCGCATGAACTTAACCACTTGGCCACAGGGCTGGCCCCAGCAATGGTCTTCTAAAACCATCTCCCAATGGGTTGCCGGTGGCAGAAGAGAATGGTTGTGTAGCCCCAGAGTTCTCCATCACAGCCTAAAACAAGCCTATAAATTCTTTGAAATCACTAGTTTTGTCGAAGATTCACATGTATGTTCCATTCTCCTCCAAAACTGATCACTGTTTCTTTTAAATATTACAAATGTTTTAAATTACATAGAAAAAGCACTTAGCTTATTCTCTCAATCTCTGAATAAAACTGACCCTCCAGCATAAAGCACTAGTTTGATTCTGTGACTTCTAATAGACGATAACACATTGCCAAGTGCCCTCTAGTAACAGGCACAAATTTTTAAAATATAACACCAAATCTGTGTTGCCACCACGTGTTTCAAGCCACAATAGCACTGACCATATCATGGAGTTGAGACATATTTGTGAAATAAATTAATTTGGAAGAGAAAATAAAGAACCAGCCACTCCGAAAAGGGTTGAAGACTATTCAGAAAATGGTAAGCAGTAAAAATTGTTTGGCTCACTGTTGAGAAAAGCCATCAGCTTTTCAGCATTTACTCTAGTCATATCTAATATTTGCATCTTTGTAGCATGTAAGGGGGATAATATTTGGGGGATGGCAAACCACCACATTGGTCCTTGGTTGTCTTCAGTTCCAAATCGTTCTAGAACATCCAAAGCAGGAGTCATTTCATGCCTGGAAGTTTCAGATCATTGGTTCGTAGAACTGTAGAAGGAACTGTAAAGAAGTAGAACCGTAGAGATGATAGTCCTTAGAGAAGATGGCCCTTCCCACAGGGCTGGGTATTCTAGGGGAAGAAAAACCTGCCCCTTCCAAGGGGAGAATTGTAGGGGGGAGAAGGGAGAAAAGGGTTGAAAAGGAAGGAAGACATAAGGGTGCCCATCTTGGGGTCCTTACCCTAAGCAGGAGCGTTGTGTTTGTTTTCTACGCCATCTAACAAATTACCACCAACTTGGTGGCTTAAAACAACACAAATTTATTCTCTAGCAGTTTCCATGGGTCAGGAGTCCAGCAAGTTCTAGCTGGGTCTTCAGCTCAGGGTCTCATGAAGCAGAAGTCAAGGTGTCGGCCGGCTATGTTTCTATCTGGAGAATCAACTAGAGAAAGATCTACTTCAAAGCTCACTCAGGTTTTAGCAGAATTCCTTTCCTTGCAATTGTAGGACTGGAGTCCCACTGTCTTGCTAGCTGTCACTCAGGGATGACTCTCAGCAATACAGGCTGCCCCCAGCACCTTGCCCAGTGTCCTCCTCCATAGACTGTCTCACACTTCCAATCTCGTTGACTTCTCTGTCTCGGACCTCCAGACCTGATCAAAGGGCTCATGTGATTAGGTCTTGCCCACCTGGGTAATCTCCTTCTCTTAAAGCCAACTGATCTGCAAAATCCCTTCACGGCAGCACCTTGATTAATGTTCTATTAAACACTAGGAGAAGGTGTGAGTACACCAAGGGCGGGGAATCCTGGAGTCATCTTAGAGCTCTGCCTACCACAGGCAGTCATGAATACCTAGATATGAGTGAGGAAGACTGAAAACATCAGGGCTAGTGCACGCTTCCCCTGGCACTCTATGGGGAGGTTTCAAGCCTCTGGGAAAAGCCCACACCTCATGCTACCACTTCTAATACAACAAGGGCAGTGATGGACGTGTAGTAGAGGTGAATAATCACATGAGCCTAAGCATCCCTTCTGGTTCCCCAAGTCCTCCCCATGGTGAGCAGATGACTCAGAAATGCCCAAGCCTAGAGGGAGATCCTGCAGGGTCATCAAGTGCTGGTGACCTGGTCTGAGGGCAAAGCTGAGAGGATGGAGTAGGCAGAGACTTTGAGATCAAAGGCTCCAAACAAGAGCCAGAGTGGAAGCCCAGGCAGTCTCTGAAGCTGCCCAATCCTATTACCCTCAAGAGAGGTAGACAGGATCCAGAGAATTCCCTGAGAATCCAAAGACCTGGGCTCCTCTTCACTGCTCTGAGTCAGGTGACCAAGGCTTTCCCCATTACACCAGGGCCTTTTTGGAGAAGAGAGGGGAGCAAGAGGAATTGGAAAGCCTGAGCAATGGCCCCAAGCAGACTTGGGTTGAGCCTGAGTCCTGATTTCCCTGGGATGGAGGGGGATTCCCAGGCATGGGACTTTGAGTTTTAAAACTGAGAAAGTCCTGGTGAACCAGGACGGTTGGCACCTTAGTCTGATGAGATGGTTTAAATGATTAAATTGAGCTAAGATTTAAACTGAGTTGCACCAAATTGAGTCACACACACACATGCACACACACTACCCACCGCAGAAAGATCGCACTGGTAACGAGCTACATTTTCTTTGCTCATATAAATGAGTGCTAGTAAATTTCCAATCCTGCTTTACCATTTTTCTAAGTACCTTTGCCCATACTCTCTTGCTTCATCCTCGCACTAGCCCTGTAATATGGACAGAAGGAGACTATGGGACCATATGAAAGATGAGGCTAGGAGACTTGCCTAAAAGCACACGACTAGTGAGTGCATCGCAGGGCCAGTATTGGAACCCAAGTTTCTGATTCCCGCTTTTCAACATATGATTTTTTGGAACCTAAGAATTTGCCATCTATACTTATCTTTTTCAGTGATTTACTTAGTTTCATTAATGAATTAAATCCTGAATATTCATCAATGTTAATTACTATTCATTGAGTGTCCATGGCTGCACAGCCATTGGACCACAGGCGGGCATGGTCAGAGGCATGGACCACAGGCGGACATGGTCACAGCTGAACAACAGTCGCCTGCGGTGGGCCTCACCTGCCCTCCTTTTGTGGATGACAATAGAAAAGCCAGAACAAAGAGCAGGTCCGGCCAGAGCACTATCTTTGTGTGATGCTTCCCCCTTGTGGCCAACTTGCTCTTTTGGACAGGAAGGAAAGAATTCTCCACAGGTCTTCCTTTCTTGAGGATCACCCACCTACTCAGGTAAGAAGCCTGGGCCTGGGTCTGGGTGGGCTCCGCCCAGCCCCCTGCCCAAATATTTCACATGAAATCCTTACCTTGTAGATAAGGGAGGTGTAGTTTTGCCCAAGAGAAACCTAGATGTCCAAAGATTAAGGCTCACAAAATGGAGTCTCTGACCTCCAAATTCCAGCCAGGAACTTGATCATTGCTCATGGGCTGACTCTCTAAGACACAGCAGTGGTTGGTCACCAGCAAAGTCTCAATGCATCTTGAAAGTGTCAATGGGTTGTAAGCAATGGCTGATGTTAAAGGATGGCTGGTGGGGAGGAGAGTTAGTTGGTGGTTAACCACCCCATAATCTTCATCAGAGGTGACCTCAATCCCTCCTTGGTGTTCTTATTCTTTCATTATCTATATATTCTTTCAATTTTATATAAGCTTAAATAAAAGCATTTTTAGAAACTTCTATTTTTATTAACATAAAGAGAGCTTTAAGATTGGTCCCCTAAGCCCCCTTCCAGCTCCCTTGCCATCTAAGCCCCTCTTGCTCATTATCCTGGGGCCATCACAGCCTGTAAGTTCATAAGGGCCACAGCCTTATTTATCCATGTTGACCCAATTCAGGAGCCTAGGAAATGGTGAATAGGGGACATGTTTAGCTTGGTATATGGAACCTTGCTCTACACAGGTTCTAACAAGAGCAGAACCAGCCTAAGATGGCAGATAGAGTCTGAGGATAGGAAAATGGGCATAAAAATGGTACAGGGTGAGGCAGAGGAATCAGCAGCAGACAAATTCCTGAATTATTTTTCTGAAATCAGAAGCTCCAAGAAGACAGCACTATGGTAACGAATGGGTTAAAAAATGTTTCAACTGAGCTTGTCTCACACTGGGTTTATGTTTGTTGGTCCAGTGAAAGACTAGGGGTGGGGATGGAGATGAAGGTTAGAGTTGAGATGGAAAAACATTCCTGTTTGCATCCTTGATAGAAAACTCACTTTCCATTCTTCTCCTCGTCCTCCCAAGACAGGGTCAGACCCCCTTTTATGACGTTCATAACACCACCTTTCTTCTTACAGCCCTGATCAGAACTCTTATGAAGTAACTATTGGATACTTATTTTACTAAGTCTTTCCCCACCACTGAACAGTAAATGAGGACAGGGATTCAACATATGTTTCTGAGTAAATGAATAAAGGATTGTGTCATTGAATGAATATGTGCTAAGTGCTGTGCCAGCCATGGGGGATACAGAAAGGAACTAGACAGAGAGGGCTTGCTTTCAAGGAACTTACAACTGAGCAGGGAATTAGAAAGCTGATGAATGCTTCAAAGGACAAGCACATGAGCTTTGGGAACTGACAGCAATCTGGCCGGGTTCGGGGTGCATGAATCGGATATGTCAAAGAATGCATGGCAATTCACTAAGCGAAGAGGTGGGGATCTGCGGAAAGAGCATTCAAGGCAGCCAGAATTGTTGCATGCCCAGGCCTGAGACGGGAAAGAACTGAGCTCATTAGTGAAAGCATTGTGGCTGGGCCAGAGTGAAGGGGAGAATGATACAAAGTGATGTGGGCAGGGGCCAGACCACTCAGGGCCTTTTAGTCCTTGTTATTGAATTGGACTTTTCCCTAAGGGCAATCAGAAGCTGTTGATTGGCAGGAAGTTATGGAGTGACATAATCAGGTTTGTGTTTTGTAAAAAATAATAATTTCTCTGGCGGCTGTGTGGAGCACCGATTGGAGGGAGGGAAGAGTAGACGGGGTTAGACTGGTCAAGAGGCTGTGGCGGCTGTCCAGCTGAGAGGTGATGTGGCTTGACCTTGGTGGTGGTCGTGGAGATGCAGTGGGGGCAGGATTCAGAGTGACTTAGGAAGCAGAACTTAGAGAGTGTAAGGAGCCAGGAGAAGGAGTCAGGGATGACGTCCAGGTCTGGGGCTTGAGCAGCTGGTGCATGCACACTAGTGGAGGAGCAGGTCTCTGGGCTCATTTGGGAACCTCTTGAATTTGAGGGTCCTGTGTGTCCTCTGGGAGGAACTATCAAGTCAGTAATTGGCTACGTAAGTCTGGATCCCAGAACAGAAGACAGCACTGGAAATAGAGAACATATTAATGGCAAATGAGGCTAGTTGAGTTCAAGATAAGAGAAGCTGAGGGACTCTGTCTAACAGCCACTGAACAGAATAGATAGGCATTCAGTGACCTTATGAAGACAACGCAGCAACTCTCCGTCTGATAATTCCTTTTGCATTTTGTTTTCTAATTTCATTTTGTACTCCCCTGGGCTTCAGAGTATTGAATTCTCAGATGTGGTAGAGGCTACTAGTTGCCTATCCCATCTCTATTCTCCCTTCTGCCTTATTAACAGACTCCTGTATTGTCAAGAGTTTCAGTGTGTCCAGCTAGAAAACTACATTTCCCAGCATCCTTTGTAGATAGGGATGGCTAATGGGATAGAAATGGAAGCTGCTGAATGAGACTTCTAAGAGGGCTGACTCAGCGTGGAGTCATGTACCTTTTTACCTTCCTTTATTTTCTCCCTGGAACTTGGGCCTGATGGCTGGGGCTCCCAGTGGCTGTCTTAGACCGTGAGGTAATCTTGAAGATAGAAGCCACACACAAAGGCTGGGAGAATGGATAGAAAGATAATTCTGGGTCTCTGATGAGTGTGGAGCTACCACACCAGCCTAGGTGACCTCTAGGCTTCTTCGATGTGAAATAAAAAATGAATCTCTATATTGTATAAGCTGCTGATATTTGGATTTTGTGATTTCTGCAGTCAAACCTAATGTAACTGATAAACCACTCGTGATAATGAGACAAGACAGTGAATTCAAGAAAGAGATGGTGTAGGAATGCACAGGAAAGAATAACAACACAAGTTAGGCTGGTGCAGGAAGGAACAAAATGTTCTTTCATATATTATCAGGGGTAATTTCCACGTTTCTTGCAATGTCTTGAAGTAGAAATGCAATAGCCAAAGATCATCTCAAATACCTCCACTTGGGAGTCTATTAGCAATCGAGTATCTTTGAATTACAAGGGAATGCTAATTCCACCTACAGAAAAGAATACAAAAATAGTGCTCGTTGTGGTTAAGATCTAACACGTATAATTGAATAATTGCAAAGTTTAGAATATTTCAGACAATTTAGAAAGCACAAGTGTCTAAGTTGTATAGGGTGCACACACATTCTATACAAAGTTCCCTCACAAAATTTCCAGAAAAGAATTTCTAAATATATATATGCACTTCATATTATACTCAGTTTCCTTTAGTGCACTTCTAGAATTCTCTCTCCAGGTTGCCTGACCAAGTGAGGGCTGAAATGCAGCCTGAGCTTAGCTCCCAAAGACTACCCTGGGAGCAGGCCAGGTCAGCCTGGAAGCGGTGGCACTTCTTGCAATTTATTCACCCAAAGAGGCATCCTGTAGCAATTGACACAAGGATGCTTGATGTGCTAGCTGGTCCCACGGTAGATACATGAGCCCGTCTTATTCCTTTCCTCTGAAAACCATATTGATTTTGATTGCGTACAAGAAGTTGAGGAATAGGAAAGCATGTTTGGAGTCCCTCCAAATGGCAGAGAAGACAGATGAAGCACTTTAATGGACTGGGATAAAGAAAATTATTACAAGCAGACAAACATGTGTAACCCACAGCAGAGCTATAATATAACCCCAGTAAATATAACCCCAAATGGACGAAAACACCTTACTTCCCACCAAGACTAAGGAAATGAGGATGTGGCCAAAAGGGAAAATTTTAAAGTTTTTTTAGAGCTTCTGTTGCTGTCTAGCAACCCCTTGTGGTACTTAAAACAATCTGCAGTCCAGTGCCTCTATTCCAGCCCCACTCTTAGCTGTAAGAGATTGGAACTATAAGAAACTGCTACCTTGAAGGCATTAGAACCCCTGTCCTAGGCACAAGAATCTAACAGAGCTTATAAGAAAAAGTCAACAGTAACCAAAATAAAACTAGCAATGAGTCCATTTCCTGCACACAGTGAAACTCAATTCTTTAAGAGAACCAATTTGGTTAAAAATCTCAGTCTCAGGGCCAGACCAGTGACATAGTGGTTAAGTTTGTATGCTCCACTTCGGTGGCCCAGAGTTCACAAGTTCAGATCCCGGGTGCAGACCTGCACACCACTCATCGAGCCACACTATGGCGGTGTCCCACATACAAAATAGAGGAAGATTGGCACAGATGTTAGCTCAGCGACAATCTTCCTCGAGCAAAAAGAGGAGGATTGGCAACGGATGTTATCTCAGAGCCAATCTTCCTCACAAAAAGAAAAAGAAGAAAAATGTCTCTTTCTGTCTCTCTCTCTTTCTCCACCTCCCTTTCTCTCTCTCCATCTCTCTATTTCTATCTCTATCTGTCTCTCTTCATTCTCCAAACGTTTAATAAGATCCTACTATGTACCAGCCCTATGACTGTGGCTCAGGTAAGTAGATGGACACAGTATCATAGTTTTGTAGGACGTTCAGCTAGGAGATGAGCAAGGGTCGAATTGTGAAAGATTCTTTATATTCTGCTGAGAAATTTGAAGGACATAGGGATGCATGTAGGATGTAAGCAAAGTGATGTAGTCAAATCCATCATTTACAAAAGATCATTCTGAAAACAGGATGAAGCTGGGCTGGATGTGGGTTTAGGATTAGGAGACTAAGAAGTCGAGACTGTCTGACCAAAGGCAAGAGTAATAGGCAGAAAGAAAGAAGAGGACAAATTGAAGAGATATCTGGGAGTAGACTTGAAGGACACAGCAGATGGCTAAGGTTTCTAACTAAAGCAAGCGAGTGGCTGGTCGTGTCAACAACTGGTGTTACAAACTTAGGAAGTTTGCAGAGGGGTAAGGGATGTGGAGACTGGAAGAAGGAGAATTTAGTGAGGGGTTTAGACGGTTTCATGGAAAGAGCTTTGCTTCTGGATTCAGGCTCCTGCCCTGATGCCATTTTGTTCTAACTGTGTTTTCTAAGATTCTGTTTTCATCTATTTGGCATCCATTAATCACAGGGCCAAACTAATAACCAAAGTTGTTAACATCTCCCCCAAAATCCAGCTTTCTCAGGTGCACAAAAGTCATATCACAAACTATCCAACCAATCCCAAGCCTATGGCCCCAACCGCCTCCTTTATCGATCTCTCACACATCGTCAGTATTTCCCCTGTCTAAATCAACGCGAGGCCAGACACCAGACATCTAGGGACAGCCCGTAAGCCCCAGAGCCTGCTGGAATTATTCAAACTAGCCAATCCTGCACTGCTTACCCTGCCCCACCTTGCCTTTCCAGCAAAAATCTCAGTAAGGCTGTACCTACACTTTTCCCTTTTCCTTCTGCCTCCTGAGTGACTCTGGTGCTTCCCCATATGGCCCTGTATGGCATGGTGTGCCCTCTTCTCTCAGGAAATGTAAGTAATAAAAATGTCCTTTCGATGGCATTAACCTCTCTGTGTCATCACTCAGTCCCCTTTATAAGGTAAGACCTGGTCGCAAACCTCATCCCCACCTTTATAATTCTAAGCTTGTTACTACTTTCTTTGAACTTTCTTTTGCTCATCTGAAATATGGGAATAATAATAATAAGAGTTACTTCATGTGATTGTCATGAGGCTTAATTAAGATATGTGATAACAGTCTTTGCATACTATAAGCGTGTTCGTTCTTATCATTAGCCTTCAAGAATCTGATCTGATAGGGCCTTTTCCCAGAAAAATCAACTTTCGATTTTTTTCTGACAATATAGTCAATGAATTGTATTCACGGAGCATCATCCCTGTGCAGGTGCAGTTTCTTATCATCACCTGGGTAAATTTATGTGATCTGACCAAAGCTACAAATATAGAGCTACAAGGAGCTGCATTGGTTGGTCTTCCCTAATGCAACATCATATACAAAACTCTGCATTGAAAAAGAAAAATCAGTTAAAAGGACTCTTTGAATGTATAAAAATGACTAGATTTAGAATCGTTCTAGTTAGAACTTTTCAGGAGTCCAACTAAACAGAACTTGACCATTAAGCTTCTGTTTAAACTTAATTGAGAGTTTATAAAAACTTCCCACCAGATTCTTAATTATTATTGTTCTAAACACATGATTTAGCAACAAAAATGGAATGAATGATATTTGGGGAAGAAAAGGAACACAATCTGTGGGAGAAAAGAGGGGCAAATAGACGGAAAATGGCCTTTTCCAGTTTCAAAATGGTATTATTGTTATTCTAAGAAATAACAGAGTTTCCACAGAAAGCCCTCCATAGTTTGAAGATGCTAACCAGGAAAGCCTTGTCCAAGACCAGTCAGAGACTATCAGAATCAAGATGGTGACTCTATTTAAAGGAACTCAGCACGAGGGAATTCTAGATTTCCTGGAGCATTTAAGGCCAACTCCACTTGATTCAGAATGAGAACAGATTACAGCACGACCATGACCTGGTTGAGGCAAGTTACATGCCCAGGGCACAAAATTTAAGGATGCCCTTGGGATTCTCAACTCTTTGAGTGCCCCTGGCCCCCACCCTACAGTAGAGCTATAAGGATAAAGAATTTCCATTCTAGCATCGTTAACATAGAGGAGCTCTATCAAGTGGCTAGCCCTCAGCCATAGCATAGTCATAATGCAGACGATTGTGTGCTCTACTCCACGCTGAAGCATGCCTCTGTGGACAGACTGGGTTCTTTGCCAAGTAGCCCCCATCGAAACCTAACCAGAGTCCTGAATTTGAAGAGGAATTGAGACTAAACAATGTTGGCTTATTCATACCAGAAGTGGAACAAATTCTCAATCTCAGTGAGGTAAAAGTCAGCGTTTCTGAGAAATTCACCTCAAGTTCTCCAAATACACAAGTGTATTTCTTACGAAAACAGCCACCACCCAAGACCACCCATGTACTAAATTCCAGTAATGCTCAGGACAAGAAATTCCTCTGCCTCTAGCTCTTCTTCTTTTTGCCTCACTACAGGCTTGGATAGGTTGCCAGCAAAACTCTGGGTTTTATTTAAAACAAGAAGCATAATTCTTCCCATAAGTCTGAAAGGGATGTTATGATGGCACATGAGTGCATTCAACAGAGTGATTATTCTGGATTCAAGAGAAGCTCTATTTAAACACTTTGCAGCACTTTTCAGATGTATCCCTGCAAGAAACTCCCATACATTCACTATCAGGACTGTTGTCCCTTTTTTCACTAGAGAAGAGCACAGCCATTACGTAGGAGAAATTTTGGATTGATGGACGTGAGCAGGAGCTTGGGGTCAACATTGAGTTTGGCCTCCAGAGTGGCCAGAGACTTGAGTGTTGCTTTCTCAATTAGTCTGTTCCCCATAAGCACCTGGAACTCCTCCCTCCATGGATGGGTGATTCATTCAATCCTGCAACAAATATTTACTGAGTACTTGCTCTGGATCAGGCACTATTGTAGGCAGTGGGGATATATTAGTGAAGACACTAATCCTGTCATCATGTGGCTTACATTCTAGCAGAGGAGACAGAAAATAACAACGAGCACATTGATAAACTATACAGTAAGTAAGAAGGTTAAAAGTGGGGAAAAAAGAGAAAGTAGAGCAGGGCAAGTGGGATAGGAAGTGCTGGGAGGAGGGGAAGAAGCATGGGGATGGGGTGGTGGATGGTGCCAATGTCAATATTAAATAGGGCAGTTAGGGTCCGCCTCATGGAAAAGGTGAAATTGAGTAGACATGTGAAGGAAGTGAGGGAATTATCCAACATAGCTAGAAAAAGAGCATTCCAGGCAAAGGGAACAGCCAGTTCAAAGGCCATAACATGGGTGTGTCTTTGTTGTGTTCTAGAAACAGCAATGAGACCATTGAGATTGGAAGGGAGTAAGCAAAGGAGAGAACAGGCGAAGAAGTTAGAGATGTGACAGAGGCCAGATCTTGAAGGTCCTTGACAGCTATTTTACACACTTTGTGTTTTACTCTGAGTCAAATGGAGAGCCATTGTAGGGTTTTGAGTAAAGGAGCGACCACAGTCTGATCCATTTTCAAAGGATCAGTCTGGCTGCTGTATTGAAAATAGCCTGTTGTGGGGAGGGGAAAGAGCAAAGCCAGGTAGACTTTTTAGGAAGCTACTGTGGCAATCCAGGTGAAAGGTGATGTTGCTTGGCCCAGGGTGGTAGCAATGGAGGAAGTAAGAAGTGGTCAGATTCTAAATACATTTTGGATATGCTTAAGGTAGAACCAAAGTCTTGACAGATTAGATTTAGAGTGTGAGAAAGAGAAAAAGAATTGTCAAGGATGACTCCAAGTTTTAGGGCATAAAGCAATTGGAAGATTAGAGTTGCCATCAGCTGAGATGAGGGAGACGGAGGGTGGATCAAGCTTGAGGGAAGAAGTAGGAGTCAAAGTTTGAAGTTAAGAGGTCAAGTATTTGACATCCAGTGAAGATGAGTAGGGCTGGACACATGAATCTGTGGTTTAGGAGAGAAGATTGGGTTGGAAATATGCATTCAGGAGTTGCCAGCATATAGATGGTATTTACAGCCAAGAGGTTAGATGAGACTCCCAAAAGTGAGGTTCAAAGACTCAGACCTTTTTATGGGGGGGCACCCCAACATAAACAGAGGCCAGGAGAAGAGAAGGATCTGCAATGAGACTGAGAAAAAGCAACCCGTAGGGCAGGAGGAAAACCAAGAGAGGTTGATGTCGTGGAAGCCTAGTGAAGAAAGTATATTAAAGATTGGAATTACAGATATCCTCGTATAACTTTTTAGTTTGTTACAAAAAGGTTGCACCACTTATGAATGCATTTCCTGCACACGATGGAAAATGAATCTGGAGGTAGATAGCTCAGGGCTAATGCACCTGTGCAAGAATGTCATCAAGAAGCTTGTCTTTGTCTCCTGGACTGCCATTTTTAGTGTTCAGCTTTTAATTTCATGGTCAAAAGATGGCTGCTGCAACTCCAGGCAGTTTCTTCAAGTTCCAGGTAGGAAGAATTGGAAGGACAAAGTGAGAAAGAGAAAAGACTTTTTCTCAAGGCTTTGCTTTCTTTAATGCAATAGGGAAGTCCTCCCCAGAACTTGCACCTACATCTTACTGACTATAATCATGTCACATGGCCAAATTCTAGCTGCAAGGGAATTTGAGTATTTTGCTTTCCAACATTTGTATTTTAAAAAAGCAATAAAAACAATGTTTAGATTGAGTGAGTCAATCTATAATATCTGCTGCAGAGGGTAAGAAATTATGCAGAGACAGGGATCTCACAGCTATTGAAGCAGATGAGAAGTGGGAGCCTCCAAGGTAATATCTCTCTGATAACTGAAAGTATCTTAATGACTTTGTACCCATATCTAAGAGTTGTAACCAGACCACTGCCCTATTGCTTCCATTTGAACTTCATTTTGCCTTTATTCTGATCAATACCCAAGAATTTGAGACATGATAGTCCTTTTTTTGACTCTATACCAGACCAATACCATTTTTATTTGAAATGGTATCAGCTAAGAGGATGACTTCAAGAGCCAAACAACCTTTCAGCCCATCCTCACTTTTGGTTTATGGGAATGACTGGCTCTGTCCCTGCCTTTCAAAGAGATGTTCTGTTAAACATTCATGAGCACACTTTATAAAGAAAAGGTCAACTCACGAATCTTGGCTTATTGTTCTTTTGGCTTAGAATGCACCTACCTTCCACTCTGCGTCGAAAAAAAGAATCCTTCAAAGCACAACTCAAATGATTCTCTGCCACATCCCCAAGCCTGATTAAAGGATATTCTCTCTGTACTCTTATAATACTTTGAATTATAAATCATACTGCATTTTATCAAAAATTGTAGGATGCATCTAAAATAATGCTTAAAGAGAAACTTCTAGCATTAAATCCTTTTATTGGAAAGTATTAAGTTCCCAAATAAATTATCTAAGTTTCTAACTTAAGAAACTAGAGAAAAAAAGGAAAGAAATGATAAAGATAAGAATAGGAATCAATGAAATAGAAATGAGACAAACAACAGAGAATAGACAATGAAACCAAAAGCTAATTCTTTGAAACTATCACTAAAATTGACAGATTTCTAGTCAACATCATGAATAAAAAAAGAGAGAATGCCAAATTATTAATATCATGAATAAATGAGGAGACAACACTACAGATCTTACAATATTAAAGAATAATAAGGAATGTGAGCAACTTTATGCTAGTAAATTCAATAACTTTTGCTAACACATTCATAATTGATATGGACAAATTCCTTCAAAAACCAAAACTACCCAGCTCACTCAAAAAATAAATAGATAACCTGAATATCACTATATCTATTAAGGAAATTGAATTCATAATTTATAACCTTCCAAAGAAATTTCCAGGCCCAGGTGGCTTCAATGGTGAATTATAGCAAACATTTAAGGAGAAATAATTCCAATTCTACACAAACTCTTCCAGAAAACGGAAGAAGAGGAAACATGTCCCAACTTACTCTAGGAGGCAATTATTACCTTGCTACTAAACCAAGGCAAAGACATGACAGGAGTGGGAAACTACAGGTGAATATCTATCATGAATATAGATTATAAAATCCTTAACAAAACACTAGTAAATTGAATCCAGCAATATATGAAGAGGAAAATAAATCTAAGAGGATTTCAACCCAGGAATGCAAGATTGCTTAGTGTTTGGAAATCAGTCAGTATTATTCACCATATTAAAAAATGAAAAAAGAAAAACTATATGATATTCTCAATAGATGCAGAAAAAAGATTTTTACAAAACCCAGCATCCATTCCAGATAAAAATCCTCACCAAACTAGGAAAAGATGGAAATTTCCTTAACCTGATAAAGGTTACCTACGAAAGCCTACAGCTAACATCATACTTAATGGTTAAAGACTGAATACGTCCCCCTAAGGTCAGGAACAAAGTGAGGATGCCGCTTTCACCATTTCCATTCAACTTTGTACTGAAATTCCTAGCCAGTGCCATAGGATAAGTAAAAGAAATAAAAGGCATCCAAATTGGGGGAGTGACATCAGCAACATGGCAGAGTGAGCTGTTCTCTTTATCTCTCTCCCTCTGAATTACAACTAAATAGACATTCACTGACCAGTGGAGGATACCCACACAGCACAACAGGATGCCCGAGACCCGTACAGCTATATACCTGAAGGTGGATAGACTGAGTCCCCTGGAAGCAGTGGAGATAGATGAGCACTCCCCCACAACTTCCCAGCAGTAACAAGCTGGGTCATGGGTCTTCACACAATGGCTGGCACCACTCTAAGAGGAGACAGGGAGGTACTGGTCTGGTGGTGTAGTGGTTGAGTCCACGCACTCCACTTCAGCAGCCCAGGATTCACAGGTTTGGATCTTGGGCATGGACCAACACACCACTCACCAAGCCATGCTGTGGCAGCATCCCACATACAAAAAATAGAGGAAGATTGGCACAGATGTTAGTTCAGCAACAATCTTCCTCAAGCAAAAAGAGGAAGATTGATAACAGATGTTAGCTCAGGGCCAATTTTCCTCACCAAAAAAAAATTAAAAATTTGCATTAAAAAAAGAGGAGGCAGGGATAGCCCGGACTGCAGGTGAATGCTATCCCAGCCAGCAGGAACACCCACTGTAGCACCACGGCCCTGCCAGTGGGAACACTCCTCAGCACAACACTAAGAAGAGGAGGCAGCAGGCTGCATGCACACATGAATGCTTTCTCTGCTGGCAGGAATGTCCACCACACCGCCGCAGCCCTAACAAGTGGCCCCAGCTCAGACTCCCCAACAAAGCCCCACCCACCAAGCACAGCAGCCAGTGCAAATATAAGCTGAGGTGGCAGCAATCCAGCATGTGCAAATGCTATCCCAGCCTACAGGAGCACACATCATACCTGCACAACTTCCAGCAGATGGGGTGGGATCAGAAACACAGCTCCCGCTTCCCCTCAGCTGTAGCAGGTGGAATCTGCTACCATAAAAGCACCAGCAAAGGATTAGTTCATCAAACACTATGAAAAACTACAGTAACAATTCAGAGCAGACAAAAAATGACAAGTCTCCAGAAACCAACCCTGAAACCACAGAAATTTACAATCCAAATGACAGGGAATGCAAAATAGCTGTCATAAAAAACTCAGTGAGTTACAGGAAAACCCAGAAAGACAGTTCAATGAGCTCAGGAATAAAATTAATGAGCAGAGGGAATACTTCACCACAAACATTTAAACTATAAAAAAAAAACCCAGAAATTCTGGATATGAAGAACACAATCAATGAGATAAAAAATAATCTAGAATCCTTAAAAAATAGAGCTGACATTATAGGGGACAGAATTAGTGATTTAGAGGATAGAAGTATAGAAATGCTTTAGGTAGAGGAGGAGAGAGAACTAAGATTTTAAAAAAATAAAGGAATTCTTTGAGAAATATTCACTTCAATTAGGAAAAGCAACATAAGGATTATAGGTATTCCAGAGGGAAAAGTGAGGGAGAAATGAGCAGAGAGCTTGTTCAAAGAAATAATAGGTAGAACTTCCCAAACCTGGGGAAGGAGTTAGACTTACAAGTATATGAAGTCAATAAAACTCCTAATTACATCAAGGGAAAAAGACCTTCTCCAAAGCATATGATAGAAACTGGTAAAAGTCAACAACGAAGAAAAAAACACTAAGGGCAGCAAGGCAGAAGAAAATAATCTACAAAGAAACCCCTATCATGCTTTCAGCAGATTTCTCAGCAGAAACCTTACAGGCTAGGAGAGAATGTAATGATATTTTCAAAATACAGAAAGATGAAACTGTTATCCAAGAATACTCTATCTAGCAAAGCTATCCTTCAGATACAGTGGAGAAATAAAAGCTTTCCAAGGTAAACAAAAGCTGAGGGAGTTCATCACCACTAGACCTCCCTTACAATAAATGATAAAGGAAGCATTCATACCTGAAACAAAAAGACAAAGTTCTATAAAGCTTTAAGCAAGGAGATAAATAGACACAAAAAAATCAGAAAACTGCAGCTCTCTATCAGAACAGCTTAGCAAACACTTAATTTATAACATAAAAGGTAAAGGGAAGGAAAGCATCAAAAATAGCTATAAACACTTCACTCTAGACACAGATGCACAACTCAAAACAGAATAATTTGTGACAACAATAATAAAGAGAGAAAAGGGATGGAACCTACTTAGGCTAATGGAGATAAGAGGCTATCAGAAAATGGACTATCTCATCTACAAGATCTTTTATACAAACCTCATGGAAACCACTAAACAAAAAATCAGAGCAGAGCCACAATTCAAAAATAAAGAGAAAACCACCACAGAAAACCACCAAAACTGAAATGGCAGTCAGAAATACAAGGGAAGAGAAACAATGGAAATATAGAACAACCAGAAAATATGAGATAATGGAAGTATTAAGCCCTCAGATATCAATAATCACTCTAAATGTAAATGATTTGATTGAATTCTCCAATCAAAAGACACAGAGTAGCTGGATGGATTAGAAAACAAAACCCTGCAATATGCTGCCTCCAGGAAACACAGCTCTAAAGACAAACGTAGGCTCAGAGTGAAGGGATGGAAGACGATACTCCAAGCAAATGGCCAACAAAAGAAAGCAGGTGTTGCCATACTTATATCAGACAAAGCAAACTTCAAGATAAAAAAGACAATGAGTGACAAAGAGAGACAGTATATAATGATAAAAGGGACTCTCCACTAAGAGGACATAACACTTATGAATATATATGCACCTAACACAGGAGCACCAAAGTACATAAAACAACTATTAACAGACCTAAAGGAAGAAATTAACAGCAACACAATAATAGAAGGGGACCTCAACACCCCACTTACATCAATGGATAGACCATCCAGACAGAAAATCAACAAGGAAACAGTGGACTTAAATGAAACACTTGAGCAGATGGATGTAACAGATATATAGAGAGCACGCCATCTAAAAACAGCAGAATACACATTCTTCTCAAGTGCAGATGGAACATTCTCAAAGACAGATCATATGTTGGGAAACAAGGCAAGCCTCAATAAGTTTAAGAAGATTGAAATCATATAAAGCATCTTTTCTGACAACAATGCTATGAAACTAGAAATCAACTATAAGAAAAAGCTAGAAAAGTCATCAATATGTGGACACCAAGCAACTGCTACTGAACAGTTACTGGATCTGTGAAGAAATCAAAGGAGAAATTTAAAAATACCTAAAGACATGAGAATGCAAACTGGTACAGCCACTATGGAAAACAGTATGGAGATTTCTCAAAAAATTAAAAATAGAAATACCAAATGATCCAGCTATCTCACTACTAGGTATTTATCCAAAGAACTTAAAATCAATGATCCAAAGAGATTTATGCACCCCTATGTTCATTGCAGCATTATTCACAATAGCCAAGATGTGGAAGCAAGCCAAGTGCCCTTCTACAGATGAACAGATAAAGAAGACAAGGTATATATATACAATGGAATACTACACAGCCACTAAAAAAGACAAAATCATCCCATTTGTGACAACATGGATGGACCATTAGGGTATGATGTTAAGCGAATTAAGTCAGATAGAGAAAGACAAACACCACATGATTTCACTCATATGTGGAAGATAAACAAACACATGGATAAAGAGAATAGATTAGTGGTTACTAGAGGGGAAGGGGGATGGGAGGTGGGTAAAAGGGATAAAGGGGCACTTATATATGGTGACAGATAAAAATTAGACTATTGGTGGGGCCAGCCCGGTGGCATAGTGGTTAAGTTCACACATTCCGCTTTGGCGGCCCAGGGTTCACTGGTTCAGATCCTGGGTGCGGACATGGCACTGCTTGGCAAACCATGCTGTGGCAGGCATCCCATACATAAAGTAGAGGAAGATGGGCACGGATGTTAGCTCAGGGCCAGTCTTCCTCAGCAAAAAGAGGAGGATTGGCAGCAGATGTTAGCTCAGGGCTAATCTTCCTCAAAAAAAAAAATAGACTATTGGTGGTGAACATGATGCAGTCTATACAGAAACTCATAAATTGTAATGTACACCTGAAATTACACAATGCTGTAAATCATTATGACCTCGATAAAATAAAAAGGCATCCGAATTGGGAAGGAAGAAGTAAAATTATCTTTACTTAAAGATAACATCATTGTTTTTGTAAAAATGATCCTAAGGAATCTACAGGATTGCAGAAAATAAGGCCAATTGCATTTCTATATACTAAGCAATGGAAAAAAATGCCATTTAAAATAGCATCAAAAAAATGAAATATTTAGAAATAAACTTACAAAACAGGGCCAGGCCTGGTTGCATAGTGGTTAAGTTCACATGCTTTGCTTCAGTGGCCTGGGGTTTGTGCATTCAAATCTTGGGTGCAGACCTACATACCACTCCACAAGCCATGCTGTGGTGGCATTCCACATACAAAATAGAGAAAGATTGGCACAGATGTTAGCTCAGGGCCAATCTTCCTCACACACACAAAAAAAAGCATAAAAAGAGTAAGTATCCTAAAATCTACAAAATATTACTGAGATAAAATAAAGAAGACCTAAGTAAATGGGGAGATATACCATGTTCACAGACTGGAATACTCAATATTGTTAAGAGTGAAGAGTGTAAGTCCTTCAACACAAGCAAATTTCAAATATCTACTGTATTGTGTCTGTTAACATCCTGGTAGTCAAAGAGAGTCACGTGGCCAAGTCCAACATTAATGAGGTGAGACTGTCTACTTCTCCTACAAAAGAGAGGAGGAGGAAGATAGTTCTGAGGTATAATTCGACTTACCACAATGGTCACTGAACATTAGTGATATTACCATCCCTTGGATTTAACATAATCCATGGGAAAGGGTTGTTGAACGATGACTAAATAAGCATCTTCTTAGAAAAGTGTGCCAAAGATCACTTATATTTCAGTTTGGAAGGATTCTTGTTTCCAAAATCACAACTAGAGTGTCACCACCTTACCCTATGGTGACAATGTCACCTCAACATCCACCTCCCTGAGACTCTACCATCACCACAGTCTCACTCCTGGTTGAAAAGGACTTATGACAAGAGCTGGATGGCAGCACCAAAATATCCTCAACATGATTCTTGCTAGGAGTGGGGAATTGCCATTTTTCCCATCCTGTTTTCTGAAGAATTAAGATATAGTGTTGGATTGAACATGCATAACAATAGAAAATAATCTCAATTAATTATTGTCCCATAATTCTACACACCTACTCTATAGAGTTCATTCTTCCTTTCCATTTGGATGAAATTTAGAATCAACCTGTGGACATTTCTTGTCACGCTTAAATAATAAAACATTCTCTATTTCCTCCAGTATAGTAACCATAAACTCTGAACTCCACATGAAGTTTTCATTTCTATTTCCCCACCTTGGACCTACTGAAGAGGGAGAGGCTGCAGGAGTAAAGAGATGAATATGGTCAACTTCTCCTCTATTTTCCCCAGCTAGAGCTTTTTCATTCCTTCTCTACTCACTCGGTTGCCTCTGATCCCTCCAGGGTTAAGGAGCGTATCATTTGGGGAAGAAGTAAGGAGATAAGAGAGATCTTACTCGACTGGTACTGTGCTGAGTTAGTGTCAAAAACCACGAAGGGTCTGAGAGTTCATCCTCCTTGCAAGTTAACAAGTTAGCCTGCTAGGTTCATGGATGCTGCCAAGACTCCCAGGTCAGAAACAAAGGACTTTACTGCTCACGGTACAGTAAACAGCATGAACTTTATGTTTATATCAGTTCTTGTCCCCCAAGCCCTGTGGGGGCAATGCAAAATGGCCTGGGTAGATGCTACACAGGCAATGAGTTTGTGTCACAGCTGAAGAACCCTAAGCTTAGGAAACACCAGTCTTTTATAATAGGCTTCAAGCAAATCAGACCAACCTTTGTCTCAGAAAGAGACATTGTCTTCATTATGCTGCACATGAAACAATTCTTCCCTCTGCTCTAGAGAGAAAATCTATCTTCCAGGACGTAGAGATCCTGTCTGTTGGATTAATTTCTGAATCCCAGTGCCTAAAACAGTGCCTAGCTCAACAACATTGAAGAATAGAAGAATAAAAGTTTGGGAGGATGGATGTTACAGCAGCCATGGAAGTGTCTAGAATCAAGCAAGGACAGGGGCTGCAGGAAGCAAGGGCACCAGCTCTGGCCACTCCAGCCATTGCTCCCCATTCTCAAATGTTCCAACAACACTTTGTGTCCTCTGGTGCAGAAAAGTTTTCGTTTCATCAGGAGGCTCCAGTAAGCGGTGCTCTATATCCTACTCCTCTGGCTTTTTGTGATTCCCAAGTAAGGACTGTGGCCTCCATCTACCACAATTTTCTGCTCTGTGCTGCTTTGCTCTGTGACGTAATGTTCCCCTCAGGTAATTAGCTGGTTGAAATCAACTCTGCCAGCTGCCTCACTTAGGCTTAAGCATTCTGGAGATCCAGTAAACAAAGAAGAGGCTGTTCTGTACAAAATATTTGTTGAAGGAATAATTAAAAAATGACTTTCTGTGCCAAGGTCATTGCCTCATGTTCTCGTGCATTTTCTCCATTAGGAAACCAAATCCCAACCTTTCCAGAAAGAAAGAAAGGATGTTGAATAATCTCAGGTTAACAAAAAGAGGCATCCACTCTGGAATTGCCTTCATACACACCAGATATTACACGCAGCCCTGCGGGATAGCAAGCTGAACAAAATGAGAAATATGATGGAATACTCAGGACAGAGAAGAAAAAGGTTTTCTCCATTTCGAAGACTTACTTAATTCCTTAAATCAAGTCTAAAACTTTGACCACCCAAACGATCTGCAGCTCAAGCACTACACAGAAAATACTGGATCCGATTCTGTTTGGAGCAGTCAGCATGAAATGTAATGAAATTCAAAATAGACAGGATACACATGCTCCAAAGGGAAGTCATTAATACCCATGAATAATAATAAAGCAAAATACCATCTGCCAGGATAATGTGGCAAATCTTTTTAAAATTCCAATTAGTCTATACACCAGAAACAGGGAGCAAATATGCTCCCCATGCCATGCGAGACCATGTGTCCTTGATGTCTCCATCTCTTTATATGTAGACTAAAATGTGGGTGATAGGAACGTTACCCATGTATGAATATATTTTGGAGGATGCATTTATTATTCCTTAGGACACAGGTGCTATTTATGTACCCGGGTGGAACAGAATGTGCTAATTAAGGCCGCATATGTATTTTCACATGTATTTTAATTGCAGGAGTGTCTGTTATAAACACAGTATATTAATTTTCCCACAACAATGTGGTTGGGCTTAATCCTTATATGTATTTGGAGTCGGAGATAATGAAGCATTTCTATTGCCCTGTTTATCCCAGGGAAAATTGCTCGTTTATGATGGATTCATATATTCTAAGCCATTTTCCTGAGCTGCATTTTATGAAGCACATAGCTATTAAAATCACAATATCCATTATCAGAACTATTGTACTATAGCCTGAAAAGAAATTGTTCTTATTACAAATGCGTCAAATAGTTCTACAGGCCGACTAGTCCATCACTTGTCTTTTGAAATATCTCAAGAAGCAAAGCGACCTACTTCTGAACACTGACATTTCCCAGTCTCTCTTGATTTTCCATGCTCTGTTGTAAACAGCATTGGAATTAGTAGACTTGGAATTTTTCATCCCAGTGCTCTCATTACTCAGTTGTGTGCTTTTTAAAAGTCACTTGGTTTCCTCGTCTATAAAATGTCTTCCCTGTCTCAAAGGGAGACTATTGTAAAAACCAAAATAAGTAAATGTGAAAAGGATCTTTGAAAAAGTTTTAAAACCCTCCAGTAGTATAAGTCATTTTTTTATTGTCATGATGAGATAAAGTAGGCATAATTGTCTGCGGAGTATTAAGAGGTAGAATTATACATTAAAAGGAGGACAAAGAGATCTCTCACAGGCTTGCAGCACGGCCTGGATGCTAGATTAAGCATCTGTTGTTTAATCGGCAGGTTGCTGTTCTCGATGATCTGTCTCCTTCCTGGGCTGGGACTGAGGCGGAGCTGATCCCCAACCTGCGAGCTCCTTCCGTTGAACGCCAGGGAGGTGTGCTTTGATATGCAGGCTGTTTAAGTTTGGGTAATAGGAGTTACATTGGAATAGGGTGCTACATTCCAATTATTCGACTATTAACAACATAACAAATTTCCACTATGGATGAGTTGAAAACAAGGCGAGTTGTATGATTTTCTTTTTCATTCCTAAAGTCATTTGATTCAGCATGCTTCAGAACACAAAACCCACATCCTCCCACACATATCGCATCACAGTTAGCAGGTGAGGCAGAGGAAACCCTGGGTAGCTGCAGATAACCTGCAAAGCAGGTGATTCGTGTGCAGATATTCAAGAATTTCCTATGACGATCATATCTGCAGGCTTGGGCTCCATATCAATTTATGTCTGGACACCCTTTGGCCTAGCAATTTTATTTCTAGGAATCTATCCTAACAAAACTACGTGTGCACTAGGATATGTATGCAAGGATGTTCATGAAGTCCTTTAACAGCAAAGAATTGGAAACTATAAATGCATCTATAGGAACGTGATTCCATAAATTATAGTACACTAACATAATGAGAGAATACACAGCTGATGAAAAGGAAGGGAGGTCTATCCATATATACTTCTCACAGAGATCTCTAAAACATAGCATTAAAAGAAAAGAGCACTGTGGACTCTGGTGATAACGATGTGTCCTCGTAGGTTCATCAGTTATAACAGACGTACCACTCTGCAGGGGATGGTGATAATGGGGGAGGCTGTACATGTGTAGGGGCAGAGGATAGATGGGAAATCTCTGTACCTTCCACTCAATCTTGCTGCGAAACTAAAACTGATCTAAAAAATAAAGTCTAGGGGCTGGCCTGGTAGCATAGTGGTTAAGTTCGTATGCTCCGCTTCAGCAGCCTGGGGTTCACAGGTTCGGATTCTGGGAGCAGACCTATACTCCCCTGAGCAAGTCATGCTGTGGTGGCATCCCACGTACAAAATAGAGGGAGATTGGCAAAGACGTCAGCTCAGGGACAATCATCCTCAAGCAAAAAGAGGAAGATTGGGAACAGATGTTGGCTTAGAGCCAATCTTCCTCACCCTTCCTCCCCAAAAAATATTTAAAAAAAAGAAAAGAAAAAGTACATTACAAAGCATTACATAAAGTACAATCCCATTTAGGTAAAATATGAAGTAAAAATAGAGATGTGTGTATATGCATATAAGCGGATGCACAGAGAGGGGGCCGAAAGGATAAAAGAACACACACTAAATGCTGCAGTGCAGCCTCTGGGAAATGGGACAGGGGCAGCAAAGAAGAAGAGATGGTGGAAAAGGCGTTTAACCTTTTATTTTAGGAACTTCTACAATGTTTGAGTGCTGTCCAGAGTAAATGCAGTCTCGTATGTCTTCTGAAGGGGAGAAAAACACCACACAATAAAACGCTATTATAACAAACAAACTAAATGATAGGATCAAAGATGAGCCAAGAGCCAGTCATCCTTTAAGTCAAATGCTGGGTCTGAAAACGAACTAGCTCAAATAAATAAGACAGAGTCCTCCTGGAATGCTGCTAACAAAATAAATTGAATAGGATTGCTTTAATCTATACGATCCAACTAAAGACAAAAATCCTGGAACCTTAGCATAACTTTAAATTATATATATATATCTCATTTATTGAAATATAAAGATCTTCATTTACACGTTTTAAAACAAAAACACGAACAGGAGTATTTGTAATACATTTTGTATCGTAGACCCTTCCTATCGAGTTAGTTCTTCTCACACATTTACCACACCACTGTTTTGGGAACACTTACGTAGTTTTCTCTTTATTATTTCTAAAATATAAATTTTGGACATTCAAAAGTGCAACAGTTAATGTGCCTGTGGGGAATATCACAGTTAAAAAAATATAAACAAAGGCAGTGATACAGCTTGTCATAAACGTTTTGGCAGTATTCTCCAAGTCTATATAGAAATACATATATACACATTGATGTATAACATCATTTTATCTTACGTCCCTCTTCACAAAAATAGGACCACTTTGTACAGATTGGCAGACCACATTTTTAAGGACATCATTGATCATTTAAAAAGTCACAAATTGGGTTTCTCAGGCCAGCTTTGATTGTCTTCATAAAAATAGAAAGCAGGAAGGATTGGCAAATTTTCATCCGGGGGCTTTGCAGGAGGCCAAAAACGAAACGAATCTGTGATGCATTGAAAACACTGTTTAAAAAAAAATGCAGGGGCCACCTGGTGGCATAGTGGTTAAGTTTGCATGCTCTGCTTTGCCCAAGGTTCGCTGGTTCGGATCCTGGGCGTGGACCTACACACCGCTCAGCAAGCCATGCTGTGGTGGCATCCCACATACAAAACAGAGGAAGATTGGCACAGATGTCGGCTCAGGGCCAATCTTCCTCACCTCCAAAAGAAAAAAAAATGCAGTCACATACAAACTCAGGTGGGGGCATTCATTAGGACTGGAACCTGCTGGTCTGAGAATTTTCATCCAGCCTCATGATGTCACACAAGACTCAAAAGAACATCAAAATGCAAAGCACCAAGAAAAGAAGGCTGTACATGGGAGAGTGAGTGGTAAATAGAATGCTCGAGCTGTGATTCTAGAAACACATATGTATTTCAAGTCTAATTGGTTCTACAGAACCTAGTCAGGTTTTCTTTTTTAATTGGCCAATCTGGCTCAGTCTTCACACTTACTATGAAAAACATGGATAAGAAATTCGGGGCTTGCATTGAGATTACACCAGTAGGTAGTCAAGTACCTTGTTATTGCTTCTCCATCTTCCAGAGCATCACCTGCCAGGAGCACATACAGTGATTGCAGTAATCATGCCCATGTTTCATTCATATGGTGTCAGCAATTTTAAGCCATACTGCAAAGAATGCCAATGAGCTCACACCAACCAGCGTGACAGTTTAGATGGATGCAACAATTTGTCCTCCCATTAACACCAAAATTTCAGTAAAACTTTTAAATTTTTTTCACCCAAAGATTGACCTGGTTACACAGAGACTCAGCACACAGAAGTGCATCCTTTGTGTTCATGCCTTTTCCGGGGGAGGAGGGCAAGTTCAGTTCCCCCATTCAGAGAGAAGCAGTGTCTTTACTTTTAGAAGACCTGCCAAACCAAGATTTAGCTTTCCCAGCCTCAGCTAAGACTGGAAAGTTCAATTAAGGGTAGCAATTGCTAGATAGATAGCGTTAAATGTCACTGACCCAGCGCCAAGGATTCAAATGGTAGGTTTCCTATATGGTTGACTTCCAGCCCAGTTCCACATTTCAAATTATTTTTTTCCCATGGCAACTTCCTGTAACCCAAGCTGGTGTTTCCCAAACCTGGCTGATCAGAACAGGCAGGGAGTTTATAAAAACATAGGTTTCTGCTCCCCACCAGACCTAATGATTCGGAATCTTTGGGATGGGGACCTAGGATCTGGGGAATCTGGTTGCCAGTTACATTTGGGAACCAAGGATCCAGGCTCACGCACACACAGCCTCCACTAAACAATGCCTTTATAGTCTCAGGGTTTCAAACTACTCCTCTTTGGGGTAAGAGATGAAGGAAGGCAGCTGATGTGCAGGGCATCCTTCCAACTCTTGTAGGGCTTGTAGAATTTAAAAACTATGTATGTTGGGGCCCACCAAAGTTCTCACTAGGCATGAAAAAACCTCTGCAAATCCAGTCTTTCTGCTGATGACCATATTTTCCATTGGTAACAACATGAGAAGTCCTGTTAGGCATAGGCCTGCCTTTCTATTGAGAACGTTTAGGATTTAGGGGGTTGGTTTGCTTTTCGAATCCCATTACTTCAGAGGGCAGTTGATTGTTTAGTACAAGGGACTAGGGAACCTACTCAGTACACAGTTAAAAATTCTGACTTCCTGGAAGACACTACTTTTACTTTGTTCTCTATGTTCAACTAAATTTAATCCACTAAAGCTATTACCATATTTTATAGAGAAACATATGTTATTTAATATAAATGTCAAAAACTGTCAAACTTGTCACCTACTTAGTAAGGATTTTTAAAAATTGTGCTTTCTCTGTAGGGAAAACGTGTTACATATTATACATTTAGCATTACTGATAACAGTAGTATTATTATAAACATAGATTATAGTATAAAAATGAGTTGCTGGGCTTCTAAATGACCCAAATCTATCAAATGAGTTCGGTTAATTGTTATCTTTTATCCTTTAACACTAAAAAAAAAGGAAAATGCTATAGTACCAGTACCTTTTAAGGTTCAAAAGTGGTTTTGCATGTACTTCATAAAAAATTTCAACAGCAGCTGACACCAGGTTTCAAGCGGGAAGTACATGGATGGGTTGAGTGGTCTTTCAGAAGTCCAGAGAAGACAGTTAATACAAATCTAAACACGCCCTTGGTTAGAGTTATTTACATAATTACAATGCTGGAGTTTTGTTGCAGTAAAAAATGTGTATGTTGGAATCTTACCAATGCCCTTGAAACACAAAGTTCGTCTTCCACGGCCTATTATTTCCTTGTCCGTCTACTTCCAAACTTCACACACCGCTGAGATGCTACTAAAGCACCGCCAAGAGACAGTGCTGAAAAAGTTCACTCCAAAATATCTCATCCATTCGTATTTAGAAGGCTCCCTGAGGCCCTTGGCTGGGAACTTCTCTTTACACGTCATCCAAGTCCTCCTCTGAAACTCTGCACTGCAGTAAAGTGGTTTTCATGAAAGGATCCAAGGTGGCTCCAGAGGTGGAAGGTACCCCCTGAATCTGCCAGTTACAGGAAGCTGTCCTCCACCAGGTCTGAGGAGTCTATGCCAATGTCGTCCATCATGTCGATGTCCTCAATGGTCTCATCCTCTCTCTTAATGAAGGTAGAACTGCTGGAACCTGTCTCGATGGCACTCTCTTCAGAGGTCTGCGAGCTGGAGGAGGGAGAGAATAGGAAAGCTTATGGCCCACGCACAGACCAACTAGACCACGGTGGCGTTTCTAAGGTGGCCCCCCAAAGGCAAAGGAGCTCTTCCTGTAAGATCCTTTGGCTTTCAAATTCAGTCTACTTAGTTGGGCAAGATTCTGCCACCAAGTCAGACAGCTACTCATCATCCGTTGCACTGCAGAGGTCCACATGGAAAACCCAGATCCACAGGTCATCTCCACACTTCAGCTTTCCTTCTCTTCTGCCAAATTTTTCATCGAAGTTGCTAACAGGCTGCAACAATCTCTACTTTCCCTACTGAATCCTAATGGGAGAGAAAATCAGCAATGCCCGATCAAAAGGGCATGTGAAGACTCCTTACTTACTAGACTAGTGGCTGAGAAGGTGCATTCTAGAGTCAGAAAGCCTTAGGTCTGAAATGGTCCACCACTTACTAGCTGTGGGACTTCACACAAGTCACTGAACCCCATGAACTCTATAAAATGGAATGACAGTAATGCTTGACAATTTTCCTGTCTGTCAGGGTGATTCAATAAGGTAAGAACCATAAAGCACTGAGCACAGCGCCTAGAACATAATAAGAGCTCAATAAATGTTAGCTATTATTATTCAAACTCTTACCTGAATTTAAATAGGGCCTGGATATTAGATGATGTCAGGGGATAGTTGTTCATTTGCTTACGTGTGATCATGCTATTATGGTTATGAAGGGGAGTATCCTTATTCCAACAAAATGTGTGCTGGAGTTTCAAATGATTTAGTAAGGAAAAAAAAGTATGAGAGTGTGTGTGTGTGAGTGATACACCCATTATATCTTACAGCAAATGTGACAACTGCTCAATCTACATGGTAGATGTATTCTCTCAATTTTTCTCAATACTTAAAATTTTTCACAAAAATTTTTGGAACATAATCTTCCCGAAAGTCTCTAGCCTGTCACAACTCCCTGTGTCTTCTACCTTCTCTGAACTCCTACTGTCTTATTGTTATCTTGCCTTGTACTGATACATTTTTTTTTTTTGCTGAGAAACATTCAAGCTAACATTTCTTGCCAAACTTCCTCTCTCTTTTCCTTCTCCCCAAAGCCCCAGTATATAGTTGTATATTCTATTTGTAGGTCCTTCTAGTTCTTCTATGTGAGCTGCCACCACAGCACGGCTACTGACAGACATGTGGTGTGGTTCTGCACTCGGGAACCGAACCTGGGCCACCAAAGCGGAGCACACTGAACTTAGCCACTAGGCCACCAGGGCTGGCTCGAGTGCTACATTTTTATGTATATCTTTTTGCTCCAAGCAGAGCATCATCTGCTGACAGGCAGGACTATGCTTCTCCTCCTCACTATGAGGCTGTAGCACTGGGCTATATACATAGCACATAAACTACACTGTTGGCTGGCCAGCCAGAGGAAGGAATCTTGTGCCCACATACCAAACAGGGGCTCTCAGCCCTTGCAGTTGTTTCCTGCCTATCAGGCCAGGCCTGATTCCTCAGCCTTTCTCTCCTCCTCTCCATTCAGTTTCCAAGCAGAGGACTGAACCCGGCCAAGTAGAAGCCTACAGGAAACAGCCTGCTGCCACCCACCCCAAGGCCCCTGTGGCTCAGAGAGCTCTTAGAACCTACAGGGCTACTGAACTGAGGTTTCCCTTCACAACCCCACAGACTCGGCCCTTCCCTGTGATGGAGCTTTTGCCTGAGTTCCTGGTTTGTATTCCACTCTACCCCTGACTTACACCCTGGTCATGGAGCCTCCTTGTGAACCCTAGTCCACTTGGCTCCTCTTTTTTTTTTCTGATTTTTCTCCCCAAATCGCCCCCCCAGTACATAGTTGTATATTTTAGTTGTGGGTCCTTCTAGTTGTGGCATGTGGGATGCCACCTCAGTGTGACCTGATGAGCGGTGCCATGTCCGTGCCCAGGATCCGAACCAGCAAAATGCTGGGCCGCCAAAGTGGAGCACTCGACTTAACCACTTGGCCACAGGGCCGGCCCCTTGGCTCCTCTTGAGAACTGTCTAGTCCTAAGAGCCCCTCTCCCCAGGAGGCCAGACCTGGTTCTTGGGGTCCTGGCCAATGGCTGGAGGCCTGAGTCAACCATTGGATATTGACCCCAACCCAGCTAGGACCTGCGTTTATGACACTTCCTTGGATGCTGTGATTTGAACTGCTGGTCCTCTCCTTGGGGGCGAGTTCTACAGCTGAGTCCTACAGTAGAGTCAGTCCCCCTGGCACTCACCTCCTGGGCCTGGCATACTTCTCTCTCTGTCAGTCCATCTCATAGAGAAAAGACAGGGGTGTGGGTACAGAAGAAGCTGACTTCCACCGAGACGAGCACCAGATCATCCTTGCTGCTTGTCAGGATTCGCAGTGGGTCCTACAGCTGATGACTGGGCCTACTTCTGGTTCCTGAGCCACAGTGCCCACCTTGTAGCCTGGAGCTTGGCTTCTGATAGGTTCTGACCTGGCACCACCAAGCCCTCTACAGCAAGGCCCCGCCTTCCTCACGCCTAGTCCTCTCCCAAGACCAAGCAACCTGAGGCTGAGGAGAGGGCTCCTCTGGACCACCATGCCGACTCCTCCTAGCCTGCCTAGACCCAGAGCATCCCAGCTCCAGGCTTCCCCTCACTTTTATGAGCTGAACTGTGCCCCCACCCCCAAATTCATAAGCTGAGGCCCTAAACTCCAATGGGACTATATTCAGAGATATGGCCATTAAGGAGGTAATTAAGGTTAAATGAAGTCACTAAAACGGGTCCCTAATCCCATAGGACTGATATCTTTATAAGAAGAGGAAGAGACACCAGGGATGCACACACAGAAAAAAGCCGTGTGAGGACACAGCAGGGAGGCGGCCATCTGCAAGCCAGGACAGAGGCACTAGAGAAACCAAACCTGCCAACCCCTTGATCTTGGGCTTCCAGCTTCCAGAACTGTGAGACAATAATTTTCTATCATTTAGTGCCCCCAGTCTGTGGTCTTGTGTTATGGCAGCGGCCCAAGCTACGACACTCACCATGCTCAGCCCGCCTGTCGGGGCCACAGTCCCCCCTGACCTGGTGTAGTCATTTGGGACATACCTTTTACAAGTCAAAGATCAGACGTACCACCCTTTCAGGAGTTCTCTTCCTCTAATACAACAACTACCTATCAACTAAAATTGTTCTCTCTGTGGAAGATGTATCAAATTCTGCACTCCAGCCTTGTGTACCCCTAGAAAAGTTCTGAGGACCCTTCTTATGTTATTTATCCCAATGTGACTTTCTAACTTTATTTAGAAGCAGAACTCTTTTTCACAACTGAAATATTATTCAGAGCCCACAAATACAAAGAAACCAAATGGATGGCAGATGTGGGCTTGAGCGCTCGGAGACCACTGCTCAGCCTTCTCCCATCCCCATGCAGTTCTACCACAGATCCCCAAACTTGGAGAAAGACTGTTGCATAAGGAATATAAGCATATTTTATAAACTGTCCTGAGCAAAGGATAATTAGATAGGTAAGTCATACAGGCCACTTTGCCCTATCTCCAAATCTCATAACACATCCCCAAAAAACAAAAACAAAAAAATCCTTGTACTTTTAAAATTACCTGGTGCATACAAATAAAGGCTGTCTATACCTTACACCTAAATTGGTTGAGAGAGGTCACAGCTCTAAGCCTCCAAAATAATAATGCAACGTGCCTAAATAATTGTATGTAGTCAACTGAACAACTGAAGAAGAAGAGAAAACAACATCCTAGACAAAGAGGGAAAATAAGAGACTCATAAGCAACTTGGACCTTGAACCTGGACCTTGAACCAGGGGACCTTAAACCTATCACCTTCTCCTGCCTCTGTTTCAAGGCTATGCAGAGAGCAGGGAATTGGGGCATGGTCTCCATCTGGACCACGTAAACCAATGGTTCTAGTCTTGGCTGTGCATTAGCAACACCTGGGTAATAAATTAACACATCTAGATAATGATCACCAGTGATTGTCAATGTCACAAAAAGACAAGAGTAGGGACCTCCTGATGGAAGTACACAACACCATCTCTGAAGCACGCCTGCCAAAAATCCAAACTGAGTCAGATCAAGCCTCTAGACCAACTACCAGTTTACGACAAATACAGGAGACAGAAGCATGTGATAAACCACACTACGAGATGCAACCAGCAAAATTCTGAATGTGGGAATTCTAGAGGCAGACACTCTGGGTTCTTCACAAATAACACGTAAGAGGGCAAAAAAGAGGCATGACGAACTTAGAGAGACCTATCAACCAAATGCAACATGTGACTCTTATTTGGGTCTTGAATAGAAGAAACCAAATGTAAAATAATATTTGTGAGAGAATCATGGAAACTTGAACACTGACTGGATATCTGATGCTTTTAATGATTTATTGTCATTTTTGAGGGTGAGATAATGGTATTGTAGACATTTTTAATAACTTTTTAACTGTAGCTATTTTTAAAATAGAGCCCTTATCTTTTAGAGATATACACTGGAATGTCCATGGATGAAAGGATATGACGTCTAGGATTGCTTCAAAATAATCTAGAGCGGGCAGGGGAGGAGGAGTAGATGTGATCATGCATGCAGATCAGCCATGAATTCATAAACACTGAAACTGAGTGACACATTGCCTGACAGTTCACTATACTTCTTGAATTGTGCATGTTAGAAAACTTCCACAATACAAAGTTAAAAAGAAAGAAAGAACAAATCAGCCAGGGAGCGCTTGGGCCCCACTCCCCGAGATTCTAATTCGTGGGTCTGGGTAAAGTTTGTAGATCAGTAGTTTTTAAATCTCCCCAGGTGATTCCAGCTTGCAGCTAAGGTGAAGAACCACTGAGGTAGCATCAAATAGCCCGGTCCAGCCTCTCTCTCAACTTTCTCCTCAGTTTGATGACTGACTAAGAAAACAGCAAGAGAGGCTTCTATTATCTCAACCACAGCTGCTCTGTCAGTTTGATCAAATTATCTGAGGACTTATCTGAGGTCAAAGATTCTTCACCAGGGAAGCATGTCCCTCCCCACCCTACACCTCCCTCAGGCCCAGGGGGCACATAATAGAATCATCTGGGAAGCATTTTCAAAACTGAACTGACCCCTTGGGGATTGGTCTGCCCACTCCCCTAGAACAGATCCATCACCAGGGGAGCCTCATTGTCTGCAGCCATGGCCCCTCTCCTTTGGGGTGCTGGGGGAGGCACAGGTGAGCACCATGGGAAGCTGAGGTTGTGCCCACACCTACCTGTGTCTGTTCCTCTTGCCCAGGTCTTCCTCCTCCGGAACAGGGTCGATGTCCGGCAGAGGGATGATGTAGCCACTGTCCGCACTCAACCTCTGCTCGTCGAGGCCACCCTCCCAGTCCTTCAGCTTGTCTTCCTCATTTTTGTAGGTGACGCCAATGTAGGCGTTGTCAGAGTCCACGCGCATGCGTGCCACGGCGGGATGATCGCTCTTCAGGAAGTCCAGGTGAATCCTTTCATAACTCTGCAAACGTTCATGTCACATAGTTAATCAAGCATTATTGACCAAACTGCAAAAAAGAATACAGGTGCTCAGAACTTACTATTTTTTAACTGTCTGTGTTTTCAAACTACCTCACAGATATGGGATTTAGACACCTGAGGGTGTGTCAGATGTCAACTGTTCCTAGAGATGTGGAACATGAAAAAAGGACCACCAAAGGCAGAGATCTCCTGCTGGTAGATCTTAAGATACCAAGAGCCCCTTCTCCAAGTCAGTAGCTACAGCTGTGCCCCATACATACACACTCCCTGCTCTGGGACTAGCACCGACCCTCCGGCCCCCATCACACCATCTCTCCAGGGCTTGGATGGGCCCCGATAAGAGATGACAAGGACTTCCACTGGGAACAGCACACCTGAAGCCTTCCTGATCCTTAAACATTGGAGAAATCGAACTCAAAACTTAGAGACCTTTGATCTAAAAAGGTCTGCATTTCCAACAATAGTTCTAGTCTCTTCCCATCAACACATCTTCACCAACCAGAGTATCTGTGACTGACCTACAGTTAATTTCCTCCTGCCTCCTCACTGCCTCACGTATGGACTTGTAATGGGCAGTGAGATAATCAACGGACAAAAGTATTTAAGTTCCACTTCAGCGTGCAACCTCCTAGCCCTGTTCCTCCTTGAGAAGAAAGAGAAGCAATAAGGATGAAATGTCTACACAGTGAAGAACCTGAATCTAAGAAGTTGAGTTTATTATACAAGTGCATCTGGGCTTCCTTCTCAGCATCTCCACAGGAAGTTGTTTCATTCATTAACATATCCTGCTTGGTTCCATGAAATTACATTTGTTTCCTTTGAACAATGCTTCCTATTCCACAAAAAAACCAGCTGGAGCCACAGATAACAGCTGAGGTTGTTCCTTCCAGTCAGCTGGTAAAAGCCAATTTTGCATGGATTTAAGGGCATTCAAATTAGAGATTTAATGGCTGTGGATGCCCTGAGACTTCCAACTGCACAGTCGCTTCAGATACTCAAACATCTGGAGACTAAAGTGCTTCCAGGTGTTGCACACTTCAGATGAAACGGGAGCCCTGCGGGCAGGGGAGGGTTTTCATTCATCATCACTACCAGGGGCCCGCGGGGCCCTCCGTGAAGCCCGGCCACTGGATCACACAATCTTTATCCTCCTTTGAAAATGTTCTTTTAAAACAGTGTTGAACAATGCTTCTCACTGGCTTAACTACCAGCTACTATCTTCTCTCTTTGTCCATTCCTTTCCACCCATCTTAAGAGGCCCAGACAAACCTTTTTATATTGTCCAGGCAGCAGATTCTCCACGATCTCACTCAGGTGGTAAAAGGAGGGCCTCTTCTCCGGCTCACTGTTCCAGCACTTCACCATGATCTCATAGCTGGAGAAGAGCACAACTCAGAGTGGGTGCAGGGAGGAGCGTCAGGGGACCCCCACCCCCAACTACCACAGACCCACTGGGCATAACCATAAGCCCCACGGGATGGGGAGGGGCTCACACTTCACTGGTGGCATGGTCAGGCTTGGCCATCCGGTACCCACTCTTGATCTTATTGTAGAAAGTAGAATCCACCATCATGCCAGGGTAGGGTGTGCCACCTGGAAGCCAAAGAAGAAAACCCCCAGGATTAACGTGTGTGGGACACCATGGAAACACTTGGGGTCATACAGCACCTTTAGAAAACGTTTGTGGATCCCCACCCTGAAGTAGTGATTTTTTCTTGGAAACTAAGTGTTATCATCCTCTTGATTTCACAGCCTGCCCAGATCTTAAATTTAACCAGGACTTCTAAGTTGGTCAAGACCAGGCACCCTAGGCAAAAATTCTACGTCTTTAGAAAAAGATAGAAGCGTTTTTCAATGTTTCTGACAATTGGATCTACACATACAAACCAAAAGAGAAAAGCAAGAGAAATTCTGAATCAGAGGCCAAAAGAGTCATTTTCACCAGAAATGCTCAAACAATTAAAGCAAAAGTCAAAGTTGGGGTCTGAAATGTCTAGATAATTCTCTGCTCTTAAGGGAGTGTGAGACTCAGTGAAGGCACACACTGGGCTGACCCATGTGACATCCATGGAGAGAGAGCTAGGACAGAAAAAGGAGACCAGGCAGGGAGGACCTTCACTATCACATCAGGATGACAGTAAATTCATGAAATAGTTCACATTTTTATGGTCAAAGCCAAGTCAAGTTTAGTTTCCTCTCTAAAGCCTTCCAAAACTAGTCCAGGACTCCTTTCTCCTTCCTCTGGACTCCCGCTACAATTTTAAATTAGGACCACACAGTGTATCACTAAGTATGTAAGTCTCATCTCCCCAGATGAACTGTCTGCAGGTCAGGGTCCTAATTCACCCCTCTCTTCGGGCCCTCGCCTGGCAGCATGGGGCACCTGTGTTGTTTAGTACCTGGTGACTGACTGAATGAATGAATGAATGAATGGGAGCTTTCTCTCCTCCAGAATGATGACCAGGAAGGAGAGTCACGCCCTTTTCTTCCCCACACTAGTTTCACGTGAGCGTGATCACCATAAGGTGAGGGGGTGGGCAGCTCTGCACTGGTGAACCCATTAACCCAAAGTCCAAGATGAAAGAGCAGCTGGTGTGTGGATGTCAACAGGAGCATTTCCAGTGGGAGAAAGTCACTCTAGCATAGCCCAAAGGAGAGGGAGGGCAAAGGCTAGGGGTGAGGGCACAGCCCCCCAAGACCCCCATCTCAGTCCGCATGGGCACACCCCAGACATCACGAGAGTACAATGTGTGACATAAATCGGCTGCAGCACACTTGCGTCACACCGGGTATTTTCACATTGTTTACATTCCTGGAGCTTGGAAAAACACAGTGTTTCCCTTCCAGTGCTCTTCCAGAACAACCCAGACAAGCAGAGATGTCAGGCCCATACCAAGAGAAAAGATCTCCCAGAGCAGAATGCCGTAAGACCAGACGTCACTCAGCGTGGTGTAGAGGTTGTCGAAGATGCTCTCAGGAGCCATCCACTTCACAGGGAGAAAGGTCTGCGGGGAGGGAGGGAGGACATTAAACCCAGCGGACACACCAGGATCCACAGCAGCAGAAGTGGGACGGGGTTCTCTCAGGCCTAGTAACAACTTGCAGTGATAGCCTTGCCCCACACAAGCGTTTCCTGTGTGTGTTGTTCACCGCTGTACTCTCAGCATGCAGAGGAGGGCCTGGCATCCTAGTGGGTG
The DNA here is from genome assembly GCF_021613505.1 of Equus quagga. Taxonomy (NCBI): domain Eukaryota; kingdom Metazoa; phylum Chordata; class Mammalia; order Perissodactyla; family Equidae; genus Equus; species Equus quagga. The sequence continues at coordinate 114,211,415 of NC_060269.1, forward strand.
CCCGATAAATATCTGACGAGTGATGAATGGGCGATGTTGCCTCTATGTCCTCCAAAGGAATAACATCCAAAAATATCTAACCCTGAATTTCGACCCAAAAGTGTGAGCCCTGAATGGACCTGTCCTCTCTTTTCAGGTGTTCCTAAGAATAAAACTAAGAAACAGATCCAGTGATCTGAAAGTCAGTTACGTTTTTGAACTTTAAGAAGTGGTCATTTCCTACCACTACAAAGAGCGCGACAGTATGATAATTCTGCAGCCTCTTTTGCGAGGCTGGTCCAACCTTCAGGGGAAACAGTAAACTGAAGCAGACACATAAAGGAGCTGCGCCTTCGGTCCTCTGAGATGGCTAAGGAGATAACGGAGATTCATAACCTTTACGGACGGGTGAGAAATTGGCACCACCAAAGTCCATTGGTTTGTTCAGAGTGCCTGAAGCTACAGGTCATGGCCACACAGTACATGAAACACACAGAGCATGGACACAGGTCAGCATCCTTCTCTAGGCAGATGCAGCAACCCCATAGGTGTCTCAGGACCAGTGCAGTGGGGTGGTTAGAATGGTACCAAAAGAGGGCAGATGTAGCCCAAGTGACTTTATCTGCCTAGAGGTGGAAGAGGTGGGGAGAAAGGCTCAGGTATAAGGAAGAATGGCTATCTTTAAGGAAATTATGCTTCCAAGATATATTAACTCAAATGTTTTTAACATTTTTAGAGGTCAGAGACACCTTTTGAAAATTCGGTAAATTAGAGATGCCCTCCTTGGAAATGCACGTATGGACACACACCAAACAATTTACATATTAATAGTCAACACTTATTGGGTGCTTTTTGTGCCAGGCACTGTCCTAAGCATTTTACATGATTTCACTGATTTATTATCCCATGGCAACCCAGGAGATAGGTACTGTTATCACTTCCCAGCTACAAATAGGGAAACCGAGGCACAGAATGGTTAAGTAACTTGCCACAAATCCCACACTGGTGAGAGCTGGAGCTGGTGCTCACACCCAGGCAGTCTGGCCACAGAGTCTGTGCTTCACACTGACCCCCTGAAGCCCATTCATGAGTCTCATGGACTCGATGTTAAAAATATGGGCACCAAGTGGCTAGAAGCAACACCTGACTTCAGAGATTCGAGCGAGGGAGCGTGACAATGCCAAATGAGGGGAGAGAGCACATACGCTGCCTTTGGACACGTAGTTGGAATCATGCATGATGTCTCTGGCCAGGCCAAAGTCACAGATCTTCACAATTTTCCCTTGTGCCAGGAGGACGTTGCGAGCAGCCAGGTCCCGGTGGACACACTGCCCAGAAAGAGAAGAAACAATGTCAGGGTCAATCTACCTGCCTCCAGACAGCATCACCCCTGCCGGGGGCCACTTCGTGATAGCACACGGAGCTGCCTGGCACACCTCAGTGAGGCTGTCCTGGTACAAAGAGCTCACCTCCCCCAGGCTCTCATCCCAACCACTCCCAAGAGGGAGAAAGCTCTGGAGAAAAGTAGACACCAGAGGATGTCCACCTCCCTGCTCTGCTTTGGAGAAGAGGAAAGAGAGAAGCAGCCGTTGCTACTGGTCTTCCAAGATCTACCTTCCACGCAAACCTCACTCTGAGATCTGTGGCCCAGATCTAAGATCTTGAACACACTTACATTCTTTGAAGCCAAAAACTCCATTCCTCGGGCAACTTGATAAGTGAAGCTCAACAAATCCAGCAAAGTTAGGCCTTCTGAGTTATCATCCGAAAGGAGGTTTTTGACTTCTGAGTCTGCAGAAAAGGAATTAAGTGTGTTGGTCCCAGTGAATCCCATGAAACATCACCCCCTGTGACACTCTCGTAGGGCTGGGCCACTTGTCAGGCTACTGAGGCTTGTCCAAAAAACATATCTAAATTATTTTTTATACAATTTCTAGACCACACAGGTGGGTATCTAAACTATGCAAAGCTTCCATCTTAAAAAAGAAATGTATCAGCAGAAACACATATCTGGTTAAAAAACATATATCTCCATAAGAACCAACCTACCGGGGTCTCACACATATTTTGTTGTTTGCCTTGCAAATTTTTTAGTTAGCAAATCACTTCAGCCACCTTTAAACTACACACACACACTAAAATCTTCCATGATGAATGTACATGAGGGCCCTTTGAAAAAGTAGCTTCCAGGAATTGCTTTTTTTCTTTTTAAAGCCACCTTCCTCGTAGCTGACTTATTTTGTGAATAAAATCACCCACCAGTCAGACCTGAGGTAGCAATCTTAAAGATCAGTGCCAATGACTTTGTGTTTAGTTCCCTTTGTTTCTAATGTGTCCACTTTCCCCGGTTAGTCCCATCTGGAAGGGTCCCAGGGTTTTCGAGGAAGAAGGCAACCCAGGCCAGCAGTTCTCAGTTCTTTTTGAAAATTTTCAGGCAAGTCAAGAGTAGCTGCAGCCATTCACATTTTTCCAGCCAGCGAGGGGAAGGCCAGAAAGCAGCAGTCTGCCTGCCAGCAGGCCTGGGCTGTGCATGAATCAGCTTCCCCTGCAGTCCGGAGCCAGGTCCAGCCTGGGAAGCAATGTAAACTATTTTTAACAACACGGGAGGGGAGAGGAAGCACTGGTTCCGACAACTCTCATTGGCTAATCTTTAAAAAGGGCCTGGAAGCTTACCCACTTGGCAATGGGAAGTGCGTGGAACTTGGAACTGCAGCAGTGGAAAATATTAATGCGTACTGAGCTTTGCAAAACAAGCACATTCTTTTTTTTAATGGATTGTACCTTTCACTTAAGAACCTTGAAAGCATTCAGAGCGCATTAGTGATTTCCAAAACAATTTCTATAGCAGTTCAACATTTTTTTGCAGTGACCAAAGGGAGGGCTCACACCCAATAATACAAGAGCAGGGACAAGTCAACATCAGACTCATTAGTAGGCACCCTCCCGTTCCCCCTCCAAGCCTGTGATGAGGCTAGAACCCTGGAGGGGCCACCTCCCAGCAGATGTGGGACATTCCATCTGGTCTGGGCATCAGCTAGGCTCCCCGGAGTTTATCAATCAATTCAACCCTGCCACATGCTCATCTGCTTTGCAAACAGACGGATCTTCCTTCAAACAACATCCAGTAGAAACACTCAATGCCCCTGTCAGAAAATAAAACCTCAAATCATCTGCTTTCCAGTTTCTATCACAAATTGGATACTGGCAAAGCTAAAAGCAGGGTCTATTGAACTCATAGATATCAGAGATATAAAACTAAATTTAAAAAATAATATTAGGAACCAATATAAGATTGCCAAATCTTAATTTTGCCAAATAAGGGCACCGAGGGAAAAAACACCAGCTATCACCACACTCTCATTAACTAAAGAAAAACATAACGTTAACACCAAAAAAGAAAGAAAGATCATTCTATCAGAATAACTAATTCTTTACAATGACTACATTATAGTCTGAAAAATTCATTATATGAAGTCTCTTTCTTCTTTTTCTTCTTTTCAACACACAGGCTACAAACCTGTGAAAACATGTCACAGACTTGGTTGTGCAGACCTGCCTTTAGGGACCATGCAGACTGGTAGTTGTACTTACCACGCTTCTCACTTTCTTCTGAGTATTTTACACATCACAGTAAACCACTGGAAGATCACAACACCCAAAGAGCGAGCACAGACTTTTACCTAACATAGCTTTCTTCTTATATGAGGCTGGGCGATCATACAGCGACCTCTGGATGTCCGAATATTTAGAAACCTCTTTCCTCTCCAGCATGGGGACATACTGTGTGGTATCAGCTTGCTTCATGTCCATGTAGTCACCATTGTTTTCAAAAGATAAAATAACATAACTGTAAAAACAGAAAAAGAACCCTTACCAGGGGTCCCCCTCTGGAGTAGTCATTCAACATCCAGCAGATGATGACCAGGTGCCTACAGTGTGCGGGGCAACAGGGGTGAGCAAAAGCAAAACCAACCCACACCCTTCACGTGGGGTAGGCTTGCTGGGGAGATGAGCACTAATCAACAAGCATCTCAACTCAGGTGTGCTGTGAAGGAAGAAAGGTTTTGACAGCAGACAAGGAAAACGACCCAATCTGGGGGCTAAGGAAGCACTCTCTGAGGATGTAGAATGAATCCCATTTACAAAGATGGGAAAGACTCGGGGGATATTTGGAATGGTACCTGGCACAGGGGCGCCACAAATGTTAGCTGCCTAACATTATTATTATTTATTTACCTGTTTGCTTTCAGTGTCAGTGTCCTGCACATCTTCAGCAGGAGCATAGACATCCTGAAGAGCCAAATCCAAGACAGTGGGGCTCCCAGAGGCTTATAAAATTTTATGTCTATTACATTTAAAGTTTGAAAATTACATTACATTAAGTCCATCTTTATTCTTTCTGTTTTTCAATTCACAGGCCATGAACCTGTGCTACGTGACATGCAGCCTGGGCAGACAATTCCTGCTACTCAATAAATTTAGCACCCATTTAGCACCCATTTGGTGGCCATCAAGTAACTTAATATGAAGGAACTCATTGGACTTTCTGATGTTACAGAACTTCCTATCTACAGAGATCTTTATAGCCACTGACAGGTTTCTACAGTGGGGATCACTATCATTGGCTTAATTTACAGGCCCAGGTTCAGCAAGGACCAGCATATCAAGCTTAGAGATGCTCAGACACTTTCTCACAAGATACAAGCTCCGAGGCATCCCTGGTCAGAGCTGCATTTTATAGGTCCTAAGTGAACCACACATCAACAGCAGAATGGCTCCCAGAATGATTCCAACTCTCGCTCTCATTCAAACCTATCAGCAAGGCTCCCCGAGTGACAGCCCAGTCCAAACGCCAGCAGGCATCATGTATCTCAGGGATGAAGGGGCAGGGTAACTGGACTCTAAGTCTTGCTACATCCTGGCACCGAATCTGCAGGTGTGGCCTCTCTCAGGACAAGCGTTCTCCTCACTGGTGAGGCTCGTAAGACCACGATTCACAGCAACATCGCTCTGCACCCACCTCCGTGTGCTTTCATCAGCAGGGGTCAATCCAAAGATGTCCAGCTCTTTCTTTGGCTTCTCTGGGTGGTGGCTCAGGAAGCTGTCCCTATTCTTATGCAAATAGTTGACCAAATCCCCATAGAAGCAGTACTCTGTGATGATGTAAATTGGGCCTGTGGAGACCAAAACCCGTTAGGAGATGAGTATGAAAATGAAGAAGAGAAAAGCCATGAATGGCTATGTTTGCAGTGGCAAGAGATGTTGCTCAAAAACAATGAGCTTCCATCAGTTCAGTGGAATCCAGTCAACTCCATTCAAGGGACTTCTATTTGCTGGCATCTTTAGAGGTAGAGAGCAGGGGTTTAAAAAGCCTGGTTCAGCAGTTTTCACAACCACAGGCAACCCTCACTCCCAGGTCAATAAGCCTACCTGACTTGGTACAGGCTCCCAGCAAGTTCACAATGTTTAAATGCGGCCCCAGGTGAGTCATTATCTTCAGTTCCGACATGAGAGCTTGTTTTTCACTAGATCTGGCTGTGGCTGTTGAAGAAATAAATCACATATCAGCTCAACTGAGCTACCTACTTCCTAGAAAAAGCCAAAACCTGGCTAATCCAGTGACTGGATTATCATTCTATTTGAAAAGAGTCTAAAAGAGAAACAGATACTCTCACGACTAATCTCTAGTCTTTAGGATAAAAAGACATCACTACAAATAACAATTCTTGGTTTTCCAACATACAGGCAACAAGAACAAGCTACATAAACTTAATGGATGAAAGAGTCTAAATACACATAAAACCTAGACTCAAGAGAAGCAAGATCTAGTTAAATTTGGCATTTACTGGCTGTGTGATTTTGAGCAATTCACTTAATAGCTCCATGTTCAAAAAATCCCCAGGAAGGGGCACTTACGTTTTAGCATCTTCACAGCTACTTTCATGACAGGTTGGGACCGGCTTAATCCATAAGCGGTTCCTTCGACCACTTTCCCAAATGCACCAGATCCCAGGATACGACCTGTGGGCAACCAGAACCATTAACATACACAGAAGTCAGGCGTCTCAGCAGCTTTATTTACCAGCATCGGGGGTGCACAGCTGGGCGGTGTTTTTCCTGTACAGTGTAAGCATAATGATTCCTCCAAGTCATCATGTCAAAACCAGAATTGAGCCCACAGGGAAGGAAATTAGTATAATTGCTTTTGTCAAATAACATTTGCAAGGGAAAGGAAAACAGACGGGGGGGAAAGGAGGGTGCAGCCCTCCCCGGTGTGAGCACTCTGTCTACCAGTTCGCGTGCTGAGCTAGACCGTGGGCTCCTTGTACTTGCTTTCTGTGGCTCTTGCCCAAACCCCCTGGGTCTCTACCCTTCTGTTTTCCACATGCAAACAGGGGCATCTTTTGCATCAGTAAATCCTTATCCACTGGAAATACTTCAGTATTCGAGATATCCCTGATTCCAAGGAGTGATGAAATAAACTTCCAGCTGGTGTCCTCACTGTCTATTTGTCAGGGAGAGCAGAAACAGCAAAGACTCAACACGCCCTGGAAGCACAGCCCTTTGCTACATGTTGGGAGAGACAAAAAGAAATGGAAGCTGTGGCCGCCATTCTCAAAAAGCTAACAGTCTAAAGGAACATTTCCCATAGTGGTCAGTCTCACCATGGAGAGCCAAGTCAAGGGCAGACTCAGCTCACAGGGGACACGAACAGCCAACACTGCCTCTGACTGCCTGTCTGCACTGCTGGAAACCGTACCTGGAAAGGAGTTGCTTCCATAGCAACCTGCGAATACACAGGAGCAGCAAGACACAGAAATGCCTCTTGGCAGATTAGGGATGTTGCCCTTTTTTTCCCCATATTTTATTGCTTTTTAACTTCCCTAAGCGCCTCATTCCTTTTGGTAAATCGGGGCAAAATATAATAAAGAAAGCTTAGTCCCCAGGTATAAGTATTTGAAATTGGGAGCAGCTCAGGTGTCTTGTTTGATTTCAGTTTAAGTAACTCTCTACAAGACCTAACCTTGCTGTTTTTGGAATGAGACAAGCGGATAATTAAAAACCGCCTTTGGCATCCTGCAAAGTACATACCGTTAGAATATTCATAGCTCTAACTTTCATTTGTCTTTGTCCTGTCTCCATTCATTCAGGATGTGATTTAAAAAAGAAAAAAATCCCCTGGACTAAAGTTTATGTACTTGGTCTCAGCCCAAGATTGAAATATTTGAAAAGCGTGTCATAAGTTGGCTTGATTATTTTTACGTGTTTTTGCTTTAAAATGCACCTATATTTTTATATTCTATATTCTAAACATATATATTCTAAAGAAGTATCATACATCTTCAGAATGTACTGGATAAAAATATATTTTGTGGTTATCCTCATGCATTTCTCATCTGTTCTTTTCAGTCACAGAAATTCACCTCCTTTTCAATTTGTGTCATTTCCAAAGCAAATTGGAAGTGGCAGCCCGCCTCAAATTCTCTTCTCCCTTTGTAAAATTTTCTTTAACTATAATTTGCTATAGAATGAGATTAAAAAAAAATCATTGCAGTGATTCAGTGAACTCATTTTCAAGACAGAAAAGTATTTCTGGAAGCCAATTTCTATTCCCTCGCTCTCACTCATCACCAGCTCAGGTCCCTGTTCCTCCCCAGGCCTATAGAGTAAAGTTGTGTACAAATCAAAAGGGAGCCTTGCGAGACCACCCGGGAGGAGCTTACCAAGCACGAGGCCATCTCTTGGAAACTCCCATCTCGAGTCATAAGGCAGCTGCATCGGGTCCACATAAATATATTCATGTCCATCAGGGCTGATTGATTCAATGACCCTCCAACGAATTTCGTACCTCGGTTTCTATAAACGACCAGGACAGGGAACTGGTGAATCCCCAAAGTTGCAATGCACCAGAGCTTAACTGCAGCAGCAAAGCCACTGGATACAGTAGGATCCAACAACACTCACTCAACATACAATTACTGAGCTCCTTCTCTGTGCTAAGCACTGAATTACGTTGCTATTCTTCTCGTTCTTATTGGTTTCAAAGATTTTTAGTTCTTTTAGAAAATATCTACCTGCTTCCAAATGACAACCAGGACAATAAGTGAGATGATCACAATCACCAACAGCACCAGGACCGCAGCTGCCACTGTGAGTTCAGAACGTAGAGCTAGAGGACGAGAGAAAGGCACAGTGGAGAATTCGCATGAACACGCAGGAGGGCAGGAAGGCAGGGTGGCTGTTTCTGGGCCAGAAATCTCTCACTAAGAGATGGGGCGAAGCATGAGGGCTGCCTGGTGCATTTTAGGGACGGGCAATACCATCTCTCAATTATCCACACCCATGAAATCACTGCAACTCTTCCCTTAGATGAGAAAGGGACAAAATTCCATTGGGAACACAATACTTTTTCCAAAGGTGCTCCAACATTAATCTCCCAGACAGAATGTGAATTGGAATACAAAGACTGATAAACAAGATTGAGAGCTCCTGGAAGTTCCAAAACTTCAGTTTATTTTGAAAGGCTGCATTTTGTTTACATTGTTTCAGCTTCATTATTTATTTATTTATTTTAAGAATTCAACCTGTCTCAACTGTTGCAAGGAGCAACAAGGCAGAAGATCCTCCTTCCTCATTCTCCCTCCACATGCTCACACTAAGAGACTGGGTAGCTACACTGTTGGACAAGCAAAGTACCCAGGGGCCTCTGCAAGATGCAGTTTTGAATCTGAATCTGAAAGAAAGGGCTCCCACACAGGTGCCCAGAGGAGGCCCTTCAAGAGTACTCAAAGCTGAATTTCTGCCTTGGGACCTTCATTCCTATCGGACCCCATCTAGGATTCAAAGTCCTGCCTGAGGAAGAAAGGGCTCAGCTGATGACTGAGGAGCAACTCACTGGGAGCCACCAGCTTCAGCTCTCGGTTCTCAGCCCCAAGGAGATTCTTAGCCAGACACCGAACGGCAATGGTCTCCTCCACTTTGGCAAACGTCACTCGGCCCTCCACAGTACTCCTGTCTCGGGGGTGGACCTCCGTGATGATGTTTGAGATGTTGTTAGCCAAAATCGTCCACGAAGTTTCATTATTACATCTGGAGAGAAAAAGGACATAAATATAGAGCCAATTAATGGGAGTAATGGAGGCGAGTGGGGCAGTGAGAATGATCTAGGACGGCAAGCAGTTCTGACCTCGTCTACGTTTGGGGATGCTACAGGTTGATTTTCTTATTTTATGTGCATGTTAACATTAAAACTAGTTTGCACACACCCAGGAGAGAATAACCTACAGGTAGATAACTGGAAAATTAACTGTTTATGAAGGTGAGGCAGAGATAAACAAGTTCAATCTAATGGAACTACCAATCCTAAGCCTTGAACCATAAGCAAACTGAACAGCTCAATTTCAAGAATGTTTATCCCAGTTTCCCACCCCTTCAAAAAGTCTTGGGGCCCTCCCTTCTCTCCGCCCACACTCTGAAGAGCCCCTAAGGTGTCACTTGGGTTGGAGCAATCCCCTGACTGAGCTATGAGACCTAGATTCCGACTCCAGTCAAGATCCAAGTCCGGTCCCTTAGCCCTCGGAGGGGGTAGGTCTAGGAGTCTCAGCCTTTGGGGGAAGCAATCGAGGATTCTGAACACAGTTGCCATGGGCGGAAGTGAGAACACGTCGCTCATGTGCCCATTTGAGAAGGTTGAGGAATGGGAGACGAAGGAGGAACTGATGAGTTAACTGCCACCAATAAAGCAGGTAGGCAAATGAGGTAGTGAGCAGTCACATGGGCAGTATTTTCATTTATGTTCACATGCCATTCTAGCCAGCAAACAAAGTTCACCATATAAGAAATGGGAGGTGAAAATGTGGGCCGGGGTAGTAGAAATCCCCTTACAGCAGCAGTTTTTTAAGTTCATCTTCTTTTCAGATTAGAGACCCTTTGAAAATCTGATAAAAGTCATGGACCTTCTCCTTACAAGTATTCATGTACACACAAGTACACGTGTGCGCGTGCAGGCACACACACACACAAGGTCCATGTTCGGAACCCTATCTTGTAGTTTGTGAGACTTAGGCCAAATAAGAATTACAAAAACAAAAAAGGGCCAGTAAAAGAAACAAAATGCATTTGAGGTGCTTTGCGTCAAGGAAGAAACATTCTGACCACAAATGAAAAAGGAACATCTGGTTTCCATACTTCTTAATATCCTTGCAAATCATCCACTCAATGTCAGGAAGAGGGGTCCCTTCAGCTGTGCATCTCACAGTCTGACCCCCGGTAGAGCCATGGTGGTCGTCGACCAAGTCCAGAATAGATGAGGGAACTGCAAGAGGTGGAAAGAAGTCGGAATTGAGTGGTCCGTGTCCCCACCCTTCCAGGAACTACAAAGTGGAATATGAGCTCAGAACTGCCTTATGTGGCACTCGAACCCACAAATCAAGTAACCACCCGAGAGACAGCTGAAATGAGTTGGGCGCATAATCACACTCCAGTTTGGACAGACCCATTTGGTTAAGAGCATTTTCACAGCTTCAGTGTTTTGGGATCTGTGCCCTGTGGTGTTTCAAATCTGGAGTAGGAAAGCAAACAGCCCCTGTGGTTATTTGGCTTGAAAAGCAAGGAGACTCTTAATTATATTATGGCTTGGGATTCAACTAACAGATTCAGCTAAAGTGTAATCTACAGCATCATTTACCACAGTGCATCTGTGGGATATTATTAGGTTTTAAAGATGTTTTTTAATCCATCATCAAATAAGTTAGAAATACACTAATCCCTATATCACAGATTTACTGTGAGGGTCAAATGAGCCCACCTGAGACAGTACCTGGCACGTGGCAGGTACTCAGCAAATAGGTGCTGACCCTGAGTGTAAACAGACTTGGGCACTCCCTTCTAGTAAGGCCATTGTGCAATGAACGTCTTCAAGAGAAGCTAAGCAAAAAGCCCAAAACTCTCTGGAACAATCTAAACTCATCTGGACCAAAAAGCATCATTTCACTCTTCCCAGAAATAAAGGTGCCAGACTGAGAAGCAGATGGTAAGGAAGTTGTTGGAGCCTAGGAATTCCCAGTCAGACTATTCTAGAGTAGCCTGGAACCTCCCAGAATCATGCGAATTCACAAGTCCAACAAAGTTATCCCTGACCTGTGACATCTCCAGTCTCTGCTTCTCATGAAAAGTGTTGCTTTTCCCTCCAATGACCTGGGAGAAAAGTGCCAGGCTTTCCTTGGGAGACACTCACTCACTGAGCTAGCAGTATCTTAATACCGCCCTCACATACCTTGAGTTAAGAGTTCAAAGGTATAGCTCTTTACATCATCTTCATTTTGAACTACAATAGTATAATGACCACTGTCTTCTTCCTTTGCACGGATCAGCTTTAATTTGCTTCGGTACCTGAAGAGAAGAGAACTTTGTTTCAGCAAGTAGTAGCCAAATAAATTCCAAACGTTTAAGCAATTACCATATTCAACTTAAACTTTAGTTTTGTAAAAAATAAAAATATCTTTTTTTCTTGTCTGTATCATCGCTTTTCTGGGATTTTTGATATGTCACTTTCTACATGGTGAAGGTCCGGGTTGTAGACACTGAATTCTTAAACAGAAGACCAGACATTTTCAGATGAGCAATGACTTAGGGGTTACAGGAACAATCAGCGGTGGTCAGGCCTGGCTCCTGAATGGGAATAAACACATCCCAACTTGCCATTTTTTTAAACCCTTGATTTTTATCTTTTTAAAAAATACTTGCTTCCCCTAAATATCCATCATTTAGATGGTCCAGCCAAACAATGGAACATCATTGGAAGAAAGAACAAGGACACTGTCTGTGTATTGATATGGAAAGACCACCAGGATATAACATTTCTACCTGCTTGTATTCGCTTAAAGAAATTCTGGAAGGTTTCATAAGAACCTAATGAAACCAATGGAAGTATTTCCCTGTGGGTGAGGAGGAGAGGTGACCTGGACAGACGGGGACAGGAATGGAGTGAGGCTTCTGAAAATGTACCTTCTGTATATGTTTTTAAAGCACGGGATTCCATAAGCTAGTGAAAAAAAATAAATTAGAAAAGTATATTTCTTCATACTTTATTAAAGGGAAGTTTCCGCAAAAGATTTCTTATACGTATTGACAATGACATTTGGCCACACATGTGTGTGTCTGTGTGTGTGTGTGCGCATCACCGAAATATTTGTCCATTCCATTGTCCTTCTTTATGAAACATCACAGTGTGGAAAAGAAGCTGGAGTGGAGAGGAGGAGCCCTGGGCACGGAGTGAGAGAACCTTGGGCACCAGTGAAACTCTCCGTGCCTCAGTTTCCTTATTTGTAGCATTGGATAACAGCATGCATAGCACACAGTCATCCTGAGAATTAACTAAGTGAAATTACACATGTGAAAGCATTTCATAGGCTCAAAAGTGCCCGGCAAACGCAGTCTTCTAGCCCAAGACACCAGGCACTAGGACCTGGGAGGAGAGCATGCTGGGCTGGTCTTGTCCGGCTGCCCCACACTGACCGGCTTCAGGACTGGAGTTCCTCAGGCACACCAGGTGCTGATTATTAACACGATCCTCTGGCGTTCATTTTCTACACTCGTTCAGCCAAGAAAGCCGGAGGATCCACTAGTTCTACACTCCAGGAAGCCACATCCCCGAGCCATTGTGGTCATCCTTCTGTTCCCCGGCCCATAATGGGAGCTAGAGGACTATCTGCTGGAGGGACTCGAAACACTTCACAGGCCGCCCTCCTGAACCACTCACTTGGCGAGCCTTGTGCTGTCGTTACTAATGATTATAGCTTGCCGACAGCGCTCACACAAGCGTTTGAAGAGTGGACTGTGCCAGGATCACCCTGCTCCTCTCTGGCCTCACAGCCTGGTGGAAAGTTCGGCACAACCCACCTCAGTGCACCTTCATTTCGCGTCATCAGAAAGCCCTCCAGCTTCAGTATTCCACTTCTTTTTCTATCACTGTTCTACAGAGGTTGTAAAATTCCATTTTCTCAGACGCCGCTTCTCAATGACACGTGGAATTTAGTTCAGAAAGAAGAAAGCAAATCCTGAGGTGAAGTGAACTGACGAGAGAGGTTCTGTCTCCTCTTCCCTGAAGCCTTGACATAGAGGACTGGCTTTTGTCTCTCAGGGATGCTGTCTGTCAAGGACGCAGGGCTGGATTAGCCGGGCCCTTCAAGATGTCCCTTCTGCTCTTGGATTCTAATCAGAGCTCAAAACTTCAAGAGTCCTCAGAACGGCATCTGACCCAAACCCCTGCCTTGAAGGACATAGGTGTGATTAACCCTACGTTATAGATGAGGAAACTGAGGCTGAGGGCAACTGACCCAGAACTCCAGCACTAGTTAAGAGATGAGAGCAGCCTACCGTCCACTAAAAGGGCAGGGGTCCCAGCTACTCACTGTACGTTCTCTCCTAACCAAATTTAACCAGACGCCACTCTTATTTCCTGTGGAGGCCTCACTAGCGCAAATGTTTCAAGTTAAGCCAATGAAGTTTTCTTTCAAGTGGGTTCATGTGATAATTGACTTGCCAGTGGAATCGCCATGCATGTCTACTTGCAATATGGATGATGGCTATCACGGAATATATATATTCAATCCAAGTGGGTCCAGATTTTACTTTCTTTCCTCCACCCCTGGCTGGATCCAGGAACCTGTCTTTCACTGGGAGCAGAGATTTTCACTTCTTCTTTCTTCTTATTTCATCGTTAACTACTTACCAACATACTATTACCACACTGCAATGTTATCATGAAAGGTGCTTGATTTGAAGTATCTCCTTTCTCAGATGCTCAGTTTTCTAGTCTGACTCTTGGGTTGGGATGTAAGACACACACAAACCACAGTCTATCTAGGGATAAACAATAAAAAGAAAAGGAGACTAGGGAACGCTGTTTCTTTACCTTATTTCCTGGATCTTTTCTATGTCAGTGGTGATCTCAGTGAGATTTTCGATCAGAGTCAGGTTGTCCTTCAGCCAGGATATCCTAGGAGGCGGGTAGGCCTGCACATCCACCACAAAATGTTTGACCTCATGCAGGTCAACGGCTTCCAGCCGGCTGAAGTTGGGTTTGATTTCAATGAAGCCTTTCTCTGCACAGGGAAGAGTTTCCATTAAATAATGATTCCCGCACAGCGGATCCCGAGCAGTACGGACAACTGACATTTCAGAAAGCAGACTGTACCGTGGACAGAAATGGTGACTTTCTTCATTTCTTTGACCTCCCTGGTGGCCTGGCGGGCAGCACATTCGTAATCTCCACTGTCTTTCACCGTGGCCTCGGGGACGCTCAGGGTGTACACCAATTTGATGGACGGGACCTTGATTTCCTCCAGCATTGTGATGCCTTTGCCTTTCTACAGCAGAAGGGAGGAAAAGTGACTTTAAAAAGCTGGCTCTGAAGAGTGACCCTCGTTAAACTATGGACCGTGGGTGACGACGATGAACCACTCCAGGTTCCTCGATGGCAACAAACGTACCACCTGTGGGGATGTTGCTAATGGGGGAGGCTGTCCATGCAGGAGGGCAGGGGCTAACGGGAAATCCCTGTACCTTCCGCTCAATTCTGCTGTGAACCTGAAACTACTCTAAAAAACAAAGTCTAATAAAAAAAAAATTTTTTTAAGCCAGTTCCTTAGAAAATGTTTTAAAAGGATGTTTAATAACATAGCAAAGGGTTTGTGCAATACTGCCAAAGGAAAAAGGATATAACAAAGTACTATTTACAGTATGATACCTATTAATTATTACATTTATCTATGTATACAAAGTATTTAAAGGATTTATCTCTCTAAAATATTAACAGTGATGCTCTGGGAAATGGCTTTTCCTCTGTTTCTCTAAACTTTATAAAGTTACAACAATAAACCTGCATTACTTTTATTATTAGACAAAAAAATGTGTTATATAAAATGATCCTTTGATTATAGACTTTTGGGCCAAATAGCATGTACTTTGGTTTGGGGGTAAAAAAATTGATCTTCAGTGAATGAAGGACCAGCCCCAGTGGCCTAGTGGTTAAGTTCAGCGCACTCCACTCCAGCGGCCCGGGTTCAGTTTCTGGGCGCAGACCTACACCACTCGTCTGTCGGTGGCCATGCTATGGCAGCAGCTCACATACAAAAAGAGGAAGATTGGCAGCAGATATTAGCTCAGGGCGAATCTTCCTCAGCAAAGGAAAAAATAAATAAATAAGTAAAAAGAAATGTTTATGTTTTAAGGATTAAAAGCAATCGAGTATAAACAAAAAAATCAAATAGCTTCATATTTCAGGGAAACGTACATATATTGGACTATGAATGAGGCTCATAAGGCAATATTTGAAAATGCCCAACTTCCAATTAGATGCCCCAGAGAGAAAGAAAGAGGCAGCAAAAGTATGTGGGAGAGAAACAGATAAAAGAAGAAAAGCCATCAAATGCCAAAAAGAGCAGGGAGCTGTTATTTACAAATCAGGAGTGAAGAGAAAAATATATATATATGGTTTTTGTTCCCCCTGAGGCTGCTGTATAAAGCATTGTGAATCACTTCTGCATTGGTCCATCACAGCCTTTCACACTTGGTTCTTTTATATACCTACCATAATGCATCAGAATGAATGAGAAATCCCCAGTGTAAATCCCCAGTGACCAGAGATGCCATGTGGCCCCCTTTCCCCAATTCCATCTCCACTCCTCCCATCTTCTTCCTCCTTCTGTGCACGGGCCAGCTTCTAGCAGAGTGCTTGGGATTTAGCAAACATCACTCAGTCTTTGCTGAATGATTCACTGAACGTGAGCCATGCAAAGAAAGACCAGGAAGGGAGGAGGCAGAAGTGTCCTGGGTGACAACGAAGCAGAAATGGAAGGGGGGCAGGCAATCAACATTATCAAATGCCTCAAAACCCAAAGGCATGGGAGCCAAAAGAATGAGAACTAATGACTCTCAGCAATTAGAAAATTTTAAAACCCATTAGTTTTTTGGTTTTCTAATTTTTTTTGTTGTTATCTTGTGGCCATAGACACTTCCTATTTCTTTCTGACTTATGAAAAAGAAGGCTCAGTGTACAATGTTCATGCATTCTGAAGGTCCTGGTCCAGCTTTTGTCACCGCAAACTCTCCCACTGCTCAAAGGGCCATAAAGTCATCTAGTCAAATGTGCTTCTTGTAGAGATGGGAAGCTCGGTGATGCGCCCATCAGTGGCTGGTCTTTTGAACCCTGCTGTGCTCCACTCCATGCCACAAGGAGACTTGAGGGTACCTACCACTTCTCCAGGGTAAGTCCACTGAAGGTCAACCACCTCGTTGTTAAAGACGGCGCAGGTGACCACAATCGTTTCCCCCGACTTATACACAGTCTTAAGAGCTTCCATCTCTAGATCAAGTTCTGATGTTGCTATTAAGCAAAGAACAAACACAAGGACCTAAATATCCATAGTATAGTTAGGATCTTACAGGTTCAGCTTTTTGTTTTTGTTTTTTTTTAAAGAAAACTACTGAAAAATAATTTGCAAACCACTTTGATCAAGATCAAATTTTGAAAATCTCAGAAGCCTTGATTTTGTGTTGGCATACATAATTTGGCATTTAGTTACAATACAAGATAACATACACACACAAAAAAATAATAACAGTAAAAATAAATTCCAATTAAACAGAACACCACACTCCTGAGTATTTGGGTTGATTATGGCTATCTTTGTTCGCAATCACCTTACCGACATATTTGTTCATTTAATCAACGAACCTTTCGAGACCATCACTCCTCCAGGTACTCTGCTCCTCCCCCGTCATTTATTCTCCTCTTCTCTCCCACTCTGCTCCTCAGTTATTCTCAGCACTTTTCTAGAACCTAGCACAGTGCCTGGCATAAAGAAACCCTTAATGAGAGTTAAGGGCATACTCGGCTGCTGCCATACCTTCATGGAACTGTTCAAAAAATCTGCTGACCTAAACACAGATTATATTTTCTCATTCACATTAACCGCTGACATCAAAGGGAAGAAGTCTACAACTACAAGCTTTTCTTCAAATCGAAATCAGTTTTCTTAAGTTACTGAAGTTAAACAAGGCGTCCAACCTCCACAGGTGTGTGTTTGTTTTTAGGGCCTCTGTAGTCAGGAATGTGAGTAAAACAATAAGAGGCTTATGCAAGAAAAGAATTCCTTACAGTATTTTGAAGTCAACTGATGAAATACGAAATCTTACAGGGGTGAGAAAGCGTTTGCCTTTCGTCATGCTAAGCTTCATATTACTGTTGCCACAGAGGGCAGCCCAACAGTGCATGGTACAGGTGGGGTCTGGAATCCCCAAAGGTTCAGGGTCTCCATCACCAGGGACTACGATTAAAAAAAAAATCCTACCTGCATCTGATTACTTTGCTTGTAACTCTTATTTAAAGAAGGAGGGAAAGGGTGCAAGTACCTTTTAAAGCATAAACATTAAATGGAATGGTCCGAAACTTCTTCCCTTTGACGGTGGCCTCGCAGATGTAGGGCCCAACGCTGAAGGTTCCGTTAAAGCCCTGTCTGCTGTCGTAGGAGGCGAGTACCACCCCATCACTGCTGAGTAAGGTCACTGGAGTCTCAGGATCAGTCGTTCGACAAGGGATGATGGCAGAATCATCATCCTCCACGATGACTAAATAGTCTGTCATTCCTAGAGGTACGAAGGCCACATCAGGGTCTGTGGTTTAAAAGAGAAAGAAAAACATATGAGGCATTAATTTCACCTCTACGAATATATGCAGAAAAATTAGCCCACTGTCACTGATCACATTAGGTATGAATTTTACCTTCACACATGTATCCAGCGGCATCACTCCACTGACATTAGTCATTATCACAGCTGGAAGGTAATTTAAAGTATGAACAATACCAAATTGCCTGCACCCTAATAAAAAATACTGATGATAAATATAAATATTAGCCAGGAACTGAAATCAACATTTAAACAACTATTAAAAACAAAAAATGGCCAATAAAATAAGCAACTCTGTTCAAAAAGAGAGAAAAATTCATAATGTTTAAATTATGAAATACTTCTTTCTAAAATTCCTATGGCCTATAGTCAGTGTTATTGAAAAGTAGTACAGAAACCTAGCTACTGAAAAATAATCTCTCAAGTAATAAATAAAATTTATAATTTTCTGAGAATTTCCTTTTCAAAAGAAAACCAGCTCCTTAAGCTACTCTGGTAAGAAATACTGACAGTCTTAAGCGTCAGTTTCAGAAAGGGCCCCTCCCTCTCCATTCTTGCAAATAGAAAGACGGACTGTGTGACAACAGTGCAGGGCCTGCTCGGATGGTGTCTGTGCTGGGGGAAGGGAGGAACAAGAATTTTCCGACAATCTTGGAGGATCCAAACTCCAAGACTCATGCACCTCAACAAACCCACGTTCCTACCATTTTCTTCACAGCAGGGGGACATTGATGTGTGAATGAAGTTGAGGTGACATTCTAAATATCCACCCTTTTGAAAAAAAACTCTTTATTGTTAGGAAGAAAAGTTCATCTAGATCAGTGTCATGAAAGCAAGGAGGGTCTAGCAAGACGAGGACCCAATGAGAAAAGCTTGAAAAGAAAAGGCGGAGAGGCAGGAAGACCCACTTCAGAAATCCCCTTCCTCCATCTCTGCCAAGACAACAAGCATGGAGACAGTTGTGAATGGTTTGTATATGTTTATTTGTTTTAAACCAAGTCCTCTAGCTGTAGCTCGCTTTAATTCATCTATCCACATCCTAAAATTGTCATTACTTGAATTTGTGTTTCAAGTTCCAAATTCTTGAACTCTGTTAGCAAAGCTTCCAGCAAATAAAGCTGCGAGTTCATTTCAGGTTAAAATAGAGAGTTTGAAATCCATAACACATCAGCCAGGGCTTCCTTCAAAATGCAAGTCTTCCCCACCACCATGCACTGTCTACGCAATGTTTAAATAACATCATGGGCCTTCTTTTAACAACTGTCCCTGGTAGAAGCCAATATATACAGATACAGATAGAGATACAGGTACAGAGACAGAGACAGATCATTACAAAAGAGCACACAGGGAATGTGAGGTGGGCGGTAGACCATACGCATCCCAAGGTGAGGACTACGCCTAGTCAGCCAGGGTGGCTGCTATGAGAAACACCACACATCCCTCCAACTCCAGGGGCGGCTCTGAAATCCATCACAACCCAAGGCCACGCCCTCCAGGGATGCTTCCAGCCAATGACAGTGGGGAACGGGGGCTCCTTAGGCTGGATGATTCCCAGGCCTTCTTTACACAGAGCTCTAGGCCTCATGTGCCAGCTCTCCTTCCCGCTCTCCTTCACTCATGATCATACATACCACGCATTCAGATGGGTCTCCCAGCCTCTGCTGGGTCCCTCCCATTTTCTCTCCTAAGCCTCTCCCCTAATAAAACCCTTGCACGTCTAACCCCATCTTACTCCTATCTTGGCATCTGCTTCTCAGAAGAAAGGAGACAACATCATTAGTATGGGACTTCCCCCTAACTTTTAATTAAAACAAAACAAAAAAATCCCTTCCAATTCATCAGGAGTAAATATATGTCTTATCGAACTCTGAAAAACAGCATGGTTATTTAGAAGCCATTATAATGAACTATAAGCAACTCCAAGAGAGGGCCTACCTAATGAATTTTTATGTCCCCACCACTTAGCAGTGCCTGACACACAGTAAATGCACAGGAAGTATTTGTTGAACTTGACTGAACTGAACAGAAATTAGCGCATTTCAGATTTTTTGCACAATGCCAATAAAAGACAGGCCATAATGAAAATGATTTTCAAAACTTAATACAGTCCCAAAATGTTAATAGTGAATTTCTTGATAATGACAATATAAATGATCTGGAATTAATTTTGTGTCTTCTGCTGAATTTTTCAGATTTTTCTCCAATAAGTATTTATTATTTTTATATCTTTAAAAAACTTTAACACAGTTAACAGCAGAGACAGGACAACAAGGAGCTTGGTCCAGGGGACGCCGCCAGCTCACCTGGCACATAGATGTAAATGCGCCTGCCTTCGATCTCGCTTTCTTCTGTCTGCGTGTGGTTGTAATAGCAAGTGTACAATCCCGTGTGGGCTGCTGAGGCACTGACCACTTCCAGCACCGTCACAAAAAGGCCACTGTTGTTTTCCTCGTTTCTGATTTCCACGTTAGGGTTCTCTTCTTCAGACATGGGGTACTGCCAGCTCACTTCGCTCTCCCCAAAGCATCTCAGAGAAAAGGATGAGTTCAGCTGCACAACCTTTTCATCTTCATTTGGGAGGATGGAGGGTAATGAAAGCTGGCAGAAGCTTAGGCTGGGCCCTGTAAAAGGAAACACACTCTGAATAGGATGCCGCCAGAAGGGACGGGCTCACCCAGAGAACTGAGGGAAGCGACAGCAGCAGCTTATACGAACAATGGCCATTTCTACGCAAAAATCCGTTAGCCTGGAAGCCCATGAAAGGCACCCCATTATAACAGCCACCGCATCTGCTGAGGGCAGCAAAGGCTCCAGAGGCCTCAACAGCACCCCCCGCCCAAGCCCCCGAGAGCCACCCCTCCAAACGTTCAAATGGATGGAGGGCGTTTAATTCCAATTCCAGATTTTAGACTCTTATGGGTGACTATAAAATATCCCAAGACAGCATAAGCTCAAGTCCACATGGCTTCTTTACTGTCCACATTCCCTGCAGAGATCTCCCTCAGCTAGAAATGGGCTGAGAACAGGGGCAGGGAGGCAGATCGAACAAAGCACAAAGCAGATTTGTGCTCAGGAATTACACATCTTCCCTTTCTTACGACGCCCTGGCATGCCTTCTCTCTAATGACTTCCAGAAACCCAAGCTGCACGCTGTGGATTTTCATTCAAAAGTAAGAATAACTAAAACCCTAGAGTGGAAACCTGAAAGTTCATCTTAGAACCGAAAATTGCAGTGTGGCTTCCCCTGCCTGTAAAACCGACAGAACAGATATGGGGACTTCATTAATTATTCATTTACGGTTTCTAATCTCCCCCGGAGCCCAATGTGGGAATCCCACCCGACTTCAGCGTGTGCCCACTGTGCTTCCTGCAGCGTGTTAAGAGACAAGTTGTGAGCGCATCTGGGTCACGATCATCTTGTAGATGGGGTATATTTAGCGGGGTTTAGAACTACTAAATCACTGACCTCGCTCAATTCTACCGTAGCCATGTGGATAAGACCTGCAGACACTAACAGGCTTAAGTTAACTCCTCAGACTAGAAAAACATTGGTTTCATGGTAACGTCTGCAATGCCCAGTAAGTAGCTCAACAAATGGCCCCAGTGGCCTCCGCCTGGTGGAAGAGAGAGAGTAATATTCCCCCAGGAGTCAAACATTCTACCAGTCAGATTCCAAGGGAACAGGTGGCTCTCAGATTTTTCAGCAATTTAAGCATCTTCCATTTAAGACAGGTATGACAAGACAGGTATGAGTTCCTAGAAGAGAATTCTCCATGATTTATTTCCTTTGGACATTCTTGAATTTCTCTGACCCACCTCTACGGGAAACCCAAGTCCTAGACAGCGGAAGAGGGGAGTGGGTGAATTTAGACTATTATTTCGAACAACATTCCAACGCCAGGATTATGTATCTACTAAAACTGCCACTGGAAAGCATTCTTTTTTTTTTTTTTTTTTCTTTTTCTCCCCAAAGCCCCCCGGTACATGGTTGTATATTCTTCGCTGTGGGTCCTTCCAGTTGTGGCATGGGGAGGGCCGCCTCAGCATGGCTTGATGAGCAGTGTCATGTCCGCACCCAGGATCTGAACCAGCGAAACACTGGGCCGCTGCAGCGGAGCGCACGAACTTAACTACTTGGCCATGGGGCTGGCCCCTAGAAAGCATTCTTTTTGAAATGGAA
This sequence comes from Equus quagga, assembly GCF_021613505.1. Classification (NCBI taxonomy): domain Eukaryota; kingdom Metazoa; phylum Chordata; class Mammalia; order Perissodactyla; family Equidae; genus Equus; species Equus quagga. Next base: position 114,233,265 of record NC_060269.1, read on the forward strand.
TTAGTGCAAAGGGAACTGAAGGATTGTGGTCACTTTAGATAATAGCCTATAATTGTCTACTTCTCTTCACTCTTTTGGATGGTATATGCAGTATATGCCCCCCGAACACAGAACTTAGAAGATCAGGCTTCCCCCAGGACAACAAGTTCAGACAGGACTGGGACCCATACCTGTGAGGAGACAGCCTAAGACCAGGAGTGCCCGATGGCAAGTCCCCATAGTTCTGGAAAACTGCAAAAGTCAAAAGTCAAAAAGAAACAGTGTTAGCCAGTAAAACACCTGGGAGCCTAGTCCTCTGTGTGCTTGCACTATGGGAATGTTGATAGCATCACTGTAGTCCAAAACATACCGGTTTAACAAACACATGGACAAAGAAAACAGTTCAGTGGTTACCAGGGGAGGGGGAGTGGGGCATGGGCACAGGAGGCGAAGGGAGCACCTATGCGGTGAGAGACAAGAAATAATGTACAAGTGAAATTTCACATTGATGTAAACTATTATGAACTCAATTTAAAAAAAATCTTTAGCTATGAACTTCAAAAAAAAAAAAAATCCCAGTTTAAGATTCATAGTTAAAACAGTAAGATGCCTAAGAAGAAAGAATCAGATGCCCTGAATAGCCCCCAAGATCATGACAGGAGCCATCTGAAGCTGAAACCCTTTTTGATTGCATGCAGCTTGCAAATTCCAAAGTCTCACTTTATTGTCCTGGAATGTGTCCAAGAGTACAGAAGGATTGTTCCTTTTAAACCATTTAAATTAAGAATGTGAAAAACAAATAAACATATGTATTTACTCAACTTCCAAACTTGAGCTGTTTTTGCTCAAAATGTGTTGTCATTTGCTTCGCGTCTTGCTACAGAAAGTACATGAAGGTCACATCTTCTACAACCTTTGGAAAAGATGCTTGGCTACAACAAATATCTCTTTTTTTTGGTGAGGAAGATTGGCCCTGAGCTAACATCTGTTGCCAATCCTCCTCTTTTTGCTTACAGAAGACTGTTGCTGAGCTAACAGCCATGCCAGGCTTCCTCTATTTTATGTGGGATGCCACCACAGCTTGAATTGAGAGCAGTGCTAGGTCCACTCTCGGGATCTGAACCTACAAACCCTGGGCTGCCGAAGTACACGAACTTAACCACTACACCACCGGGCTGGCACCATGCAACAAACATCTTAATATTTAAGAGCCATTTTAATCTAAAGTTTTTGCAAGTCCCACTGATGAAGGTCACTTAAAGGATGTCACTCTGTGATCTGTAGGCCCATCCCAGGCTCAGGCCTGGACTCCTAGCCACTTTCTCCTAGGACCTGCTGCATTCACAATCTGGTTAATCGAGGCCAAGGCCGGAAAGCCCAGGGCACAGGCATGGAAGGAAGAGCAGTAGAGAAAGTGAAGAAGGGAGAGGACAGGGAAGAGGAAAGTGTGACTCCATTCCTGAGTTTCCAAAGGGAGACCACAGGCTCCCATTCAATGGCAGACTGCAAAGGCCCACTGAGCTCACTGATAAACTCATCTTACCGAAGTCAAGGAAAAGGAACTGTAAAGCGGCTTGTGGGTGTTGGGGCCGCCCAGCACCCAAGTTTTAATTGAAGAGGCCCCACTGAGGGGCCCAGGCAGGGGCACAAGCTTTAAGATAACCCATAAAAAATCACGTAAGCATTGGCCTGGACGTACTGGATCCCTGAGTTGTTCAAAGGCCCAACTCATGCAATGGAATGAGTTCGTGAGACTTAACGTGTTCCCTCTCTGACTTTGGAAACTAAGTTGTGTGTACATGATTCTTGAGTAAACTGTCGAAAAAACAAAACAAAAAGGGAGGAATTTAATGTGTGCCTGTGTTTAGCCCTCATTTTTTTCCCTTTTTTTTTTTTTTTTTTGGTTGGAGAGGATCCAGTAGATAACAGCCCACTAGTGCCTGGTGGAGCCTGATCACGTAATGTCGCTTTCAGGTGGCAAGGCGCCCTGCTTGCAGAAATCAGCTTTCCGCTTCAATGAATTCTACCAGGAAAACGGAGGAGGAAGAAAGGCAGAGTGTAAGATGGAATGCTGGTAACCAGGCAGCGGGTGGGTTGGACAGGACACAATGATAATTCTGTTTTCTCCAAGACAGGAATGAGAAACCAATATTTACTAAGCCAAAGTTTTCACGTGTATGCCATGTTTATTAATAATAAAACTGTGACATATTTGATTTTAAGAAATGCCAGTTGAGGCTCAGAGAGGTTTAGCAAATGACCCAAAGTCACACAGCTGGTGGTTAAGCCAGGATTCTAACCCGAAGTCTGTGTGAGGCAAAAGCCATTGCTCTCTCCAATCCACCATATGGTCTCTCTCAAGAGAAGGTCAGTGTTTCAGCCTTGTGTGTGTGCTCCCCTGTCCCCCCCGCCAAACTATTTCCTAATGCAAATTGGGGCCCTGTTTTCCTTCTCTGCTCAGCATAGTGAGAGGAGCACAATTGCAGTGCTGTGAACGCAAATGTATTTTGCACAATGCTGGCTGGCTGGCGGCTTCTGCAGATCCTGGCATGTGCCCGGGATGCAGGGTATCCCCACCGCTGTGGTGACGGGCACAGCAGGCCCCAGAGCCAGGCTGGCCAGCCTGATTTACCACAATTAGCAGTAAGGGCCTGTGTGTTTGTACATATAAATATCAGCCTCCCACCGATAATCCACTTAGCGAACTTCAAAGGAACCCTCCAGAGCCAGCTCGATGGCCGGGGTTTTATCACATTTATATCCCTTATTTCTTCAGCAGGGTTTGCCAACACAACGTCTCTAAAGCGTTCCCAAGCTCGAGAGAGGGGCTCGCTGCTCTTACAGGGCCGGCTCTGAGGTGTTTTCTGCCCTGGCTGGGCCCCACCAGATTTCCTTCTGTGCATCCAGATATGGTGGACCCACTGCCAGCAAGGATTATTTACTGACATCCAAAGTGGGCAATGAAAACAGGGCCTCAGAGCGAGCGATAATGGTGCGAATACTGAGAATCAGCATGTGTTTGCTCAAGATTTCAAACTCCCTTCTCTGATAAGAGTGGTTCCCTGGCTAGCAATCCAGGCGTATTTGTGAAGTTCCACGTCATTACTCATCTGTAACTCTGACAATTTACTGGTGAATAATTGCAGTGTTGCCCTACAGGGAGGTGATGGAAAACAATGGGAGAGAAGAGAGGCTTCCCTGCCGACTGGCCCTGTAGAGAGACTCTTAGGAGTCCGTCTTGCTATTTCCCAGCTCTTTTCTCCTCTAGGAGTAAAAGCTCATCCTTAATCAGGAACCCCAATCCTGGAGCTTATCCAAAAATCAGATGTGCAAATATAAGTCACTGAGGTTACAAATTCAGAGACACACGGCACTTCATGAGTCAGCAAGAACAAACCACTTTGCACGGAGGAACGATGGACTTCATCCAAAGCTTTCTAAAAAAAAATCATCATTTCTCTCATGCCAATCTGTGTTGGACTTCCTCTATAATCACAACTCAGAAAGCACTGCCACAAGTCAGAGACACAAAGGGGGAAGAGATCTCTGCCACGTCCACCCTCAGGCAAGTGACTTGTGGTTCTGTCCCCCATTCTCTTGTCCTTCTCTCAAAAGATATGATGAACATGGCATCGGACTGGGCTCTGATCTCATATCTGACAAGTCCACCTCTCTGAACCTCAGTCTCTTCTTCTGTAAATCAGGACCAATAACGCCTGACGTCCTGGCCTGCCTCACCACAATGTTGTAAAGACTACATTACATAGCTTCATGGCAAGTGCTTCAGAAACTGCAGCTATTGGTTTTCATACAGACTCTTTTTTCTGCAGCCTCCTAAGATGTTTCAGATGAGAGGGACCTCAGAGTGGCTACTTCAACTTCTACCTACTGGGAAAGTCAGGCCCCAGAGGCCATTCGACTTGCTCTGCATCACTTGCACAGTGGAGAAGCAGATCTGAACTCGGATTCCGTGACGGCCTGGCGTAGCTATCAGGACTACTTTAAGTTGAACCACAAGATACAGTCACATAAACAGAGAAACAAATCTGTTTGCAGCCACTAACAGGTTGCCATCTCTGTGCCTGCAAACAGAAGTGAAGAGCCATTAATCGTGACTCTATCATCGAAGACAACATGCTAGACAGTAAACAGAGAGCAAGCGACACGAGAGCAATTTCCAGATGTAAGAGCACAACATTCTTCGCATGAACCCAGAGAGCCAGCTCCCCGATCACCAACCGCACAATGCATCCTGCTGCACAGCCACTGAATATTGAATTTCACCCCACCCTGGCATGATTAAAGGCCACACGAGACTCTCTCACAGTCCCAAAGCCACTGATGACTCCAGGATTCAGATTTCCGAGGGTCAGTTAATTTCAGCTCTCCTAAGTTAATTCTAACTGTGAAAATTACATATCCTGTTTTTTTCCCTGTGACAAATGTTCTCCTCAGTCTCGTAACTTCAGCCCAGGGGACCCAAATGCTGGTCTACACTGGTGGCAACTTCACCGGGGCTGTGTTTACCAGGATCTGCACCCCACCAGAGCCTGTTCTGTTATTTTGAGCTCCCTGAGCTCCATTAGACATTCCAGTGATGGGTGGGGGCTGGAGTATTTTTACACGGGAGCATTTTATGGGACAATCTGAGCTCATAAACCCTTCTGCTCTCCCCGCACCAGATATTTAACCATGGGAGACTAAAGTGACACTTCTTTTAATTGTCACCAAACTGGTGTGGCTCCTAATGGGACAACCTTAGGTGCAGCAGCTTTTAGTAGACTTGAGTTCCAGATCACCAAGCCCCTGACACTGGGACTTCAGTCATAAAGGGAAATGCAAGTACCCTCAGAAATAATCGGATGTGGTAGATCAGCGCTTTGCTCATTACATAAATGCAAAGGATTAACAACTAACGCGAAAGACTACACGAAAGTCCACAAAAATAAATGATTCTCGCAGCTTCATAGGAAAAGAACACCAGTCAACATCTGTCACTTGGTCCTAGCTGGCGAAAAACCGCATCTTCCTGACGCCGCGACCCATTCCCCGCAGAGGGTAGTTGCAGTTCTCAGGTATGACCAGCAGATGGCAGTGTTGGCCTGAGGACCTGGGACCCAGAGTTTGCGGGGACGCAACGCCGCAGAAGTTCTGTGCTAAAAATTTATGTCCCAAATCTTAACTTCCAATCTCTTCCTTTCTTGGATTGTACTTTTAGGCTTCGTGGTGACCTCAGTTCAAAGCTCGCAGAATGGAAGCAGGAATAGGGAAACTGCTGCCGAAAATGCTTAACTCTCTCTCCGCGGGGCCCCAGGAGAATTCGGTGAGGGACAGACACCATCGCCATCACCATCACCATCTTCTCTGGGAGCGGATCCGCTGGGGCAGCGGGGCCTCGGGAGCCAGGAAAGCGACGCTGCCATTCCAGGCCGCAGGTTAGCAGGAAAAGCCGCTCAAGAGGAGGCTGGGGGGGCTCAGGGTTCTGCCCCTCTCGGAGCTTCCGCCCACTCGGAGGAGGGAGACCACCTGGGCCGCGCCGGGTGGGGGCCGCGACGCCGCTGCCCGGCCGCGCTGCCCAATCTGTTCGCACACCATTGTCACCCCTCGTAAACCCGCCCGGCGGGGGCCGCGACGGCTGCGCAGCCCGAGAACCGCGGGCTGATTGGAAACGACTGTTCCCGTTGCACAATAAGGCAGGGTCGTAAACAAACAAACAGCAAGAGGCCGCCTGCGCCGCAGGAGATCGTGCGAGGGGCTTGGAAACAAAAGTCGGCCACTCCTCCTCCGACAGCGCCCGGGACCCTCCAACCTCCTCCTCCTCCGCTTCTCCCACATCTAATGGTTATGACACCCCCTCTCTCATCCCCAAACCCGGGGACCTCCGCCCCCCTCTCGCCCACCCAGCGCCCCTTGGGCCCACACAGTGCCTGCGAGGCGTCTATTCGAGGTCTCCCGAAGAGGGGAAGGTGACCCAGGTGAGTGGCTCTGAGCCCCCCAGGTCTCTGCGCTGCGCTCCTCAGCGGCGCCGACCGCCCGAGGCTGGCGGAGAGGGGACCGCGCCCCGGGAGCCCGCTAGAGGGCGCGGCCGCCCCGCGCATCTTACCCGGCTCGCTCGCTGGCTCGCCCGCCTGCCGCTCAGCCTCCGGGTCCCCGACAGCGCAGCCGGGACCGCCGCTCGCCCACCTCCGCCGGGGAGGTTCCGCGCTGCCCCGTCCGGCCTCCTGCCCCGCCACACCCCCACGAACACGGCGCGGGCCGCTCCCCCTCCCGCCGCCTCCACGCCCCCGGCGGTTCGGTCCCCTCCGCGGTGGTGGCGACGACCGCCCGTTCCGGGGTTCACGCGCCCCTGCCCGCCGCGGTCCTGGCCTCAGAGCTGCAGCGGCCGCTGCGCCCCAGGCGCGACGCTCGGCGTTTGTATTGTTTTCAGCTGAGACCTGAGAGGGGCCGGGCAGGGTGGAGGGAGAGGGGCCGGGGGGGTTTAGGGTTACAGTCGCGCGCCAGCGCCTCCTATGGGCCCGAAAGCGACACAGCCGCGGGCAGCTGCTAGCGGAGAAGGCCCGGGCGAGCCGAGACGGCGCCCCTTCGGCTTTAAGAACCCCGCATCCCCGGTGCCCCCCGCTTGCCCGACGCTCGCCTCTGCCGTGGCTGCCCAGCGCCCACTAGCGCCTGCCTGCGCCCTTCGCCCCCCTTTCACGGGGAAGCGGAAAACTGCGGCAGGCAGGGAAGGAAGCGCCCCAAGTCCGAGGTCCTCTTTATCCCCTCCAATCTACATTTCCAACTGATCCCTGGCTCACTGTTCAGTTTAAAACAAAAGGAAATGCCGCCGAGCCACTTCAGCAAAAGACAAGCACCGGCAGAGCCCGCGCGGTGGGGAAAAGCAATTTGCCCCGACCCTGCATCCCACGCGGGGGGCGCGCCCTCAAGACCTCCCCCAACTCTAGCCCCGACGGCTGATGCTGCGCGCGGACCCCGCGAGGCTGGACGCGAGGGACGCCGAGAGCCGCACCTTTAGGTCACCGAGCAGGCTTTTAGCTTTTCCCCCAGAATTGCCACTTTTCCATCAGCAACATGTAACCCTGTCGCAGCTCCCCGGAGGCCAGAGGGAGTCCCACCCGCTGGGATCTGCAGGAAGGCGCTGGCCACCACGTCCCCAGAACGCGTCTCGGCGCTGCGCGCCGCCCACGGCCGGTCCCCAGGAGGCACAAAACGGGCCCGCCTCGGCGCCAGACGCGTTTGCAGCTGGAAAGCCCGGCCCGATGCCCCTCCCCCTACACCCCTCCCAGCCCGCGCCCCGGGAGGAAAGTGGACCTGGGGCCAGGAGCCGGGGCTCTGCTTCGGGTCCCTCTTGGTCTGTCTAAAGTCTGGTGCAAGGGCCGAGGGTCAGCTACGGGCTCCCTCCTGGTGCCTCCCCCCACCTCCTCTTTCTGCCTTCCCCTTCGCTCTCGGGACTCCAATCCTGGAGCCCAGCTACACTTGAGTCAAACCAAAAGCAAGACTGTGCAAGCAGGGACTGACCAGGGCATCGTCAAAGCGAGGCTTGTCGGGCCCTCGCTTGTCGGGGAGCGGAGGAAGGGCCCCCTGTGTCGTGAGGATTGTGGAAAGAAGGAAGCCGAGGGTGAAGGAAAAGAGGAAAGGGACGCAAAACAGGGCGGGTCAGACGGGGTTTGGAGGAGTGTGGTGGACGTAAAAACCCGAGCCAGCGCGGCAGCGGATGGGGTGCGCACGCCGGGGACGCCCCTTCCTCCCCTCCAGCCGCCCGGGGGTCTCGCTGGGCTCTGAGTTGTTAGTCTGATGAGCTGCGCGGCTGACTGTCGTGCCCCGTTTGCCCTGGATGGCTCTCTCTGCTCTAAAAGACTGTCTGGTTCTGGTCGGCAGCGACAGAGGCGAAGCGAGTCGGTCCAAAATGTTGAGCAATTCAGCTGCGGAGCCAAAAAGCCATTTCCCACACTGCCCAGCCCCGGGCTTTTCCAGGCAGCTCGGCTGGCGCGGGGCAGTTGGCACCTGGTAAGGGCCATCCACACCACCTCTCCAGCCCAGGTTTGCCTCTCACCCTCGGAGGAGTGAGTGGCAAGTCCTTCCAGGCATTCTTTCTGCACATCCTGAGGTCTTAGCCAGGGCTGGAGCAAAGTGCAGGACCGGCGCTCTGGTTGCGGGAGACACTGACAGCGGACGGACAGACAGCCCAGCAATTCCTTCCCAGCAGAGACGCGAGGCCAGGCCACTGGCAGCTCCGCACACCTGGCCAGGCGGCCGGGGCTCCTGGCCCCCTCGGGCAGCCGCACTCGGGTCGGGCCACACTCCCTCTCGCTTAGAGCTGGCCGCGACCCTTTCCGAACAGAACCGCTGATCCCAGTAGTTTCCGAGCCAAGAGGACGCCGCCCGCTCCCCTGGCGCTGCCGGGAGAAGTTAATCTCACGTGTAAAAGCCGATTTCCATGGGGATAGACGGCGGAGGAAGGAGGGGCGCGAGGAGACGGCTAGGGAGCGGGCAGGGAGGCCGACACAGGGAGTGGAATAGAGAAAGGGGGCACTGGAGAGGATGAAGCAGGCAGGGCGAGCGCAGGCGGCGAGTGCCACGCATCCCCGCGCGGAAAGGGGCACGCGAGGCGGGTCCAGGGCTCGGGTGCCTGGAGGGAGGAAGTGTGGGAGGTTCTCTCCACCTTTCTTTCTCACCTGGGAACCAAGTTTCTCCGTTTCGAATCGTCCTTAACTTCCCCTAGAAGTTCAGCACTTTTCTGGCGACCTTCCTTCCTTCCTTCCTGCGGCCGGGGCTGGGCAGTAGCAGAGCCCCGGGGCTTTGCAGAAATGATTTCACCGAGGAAGGGGGCGCTCCGAGACGGGTGGGGGTGGGGACCACAGCGCACAATGAGGGCCCCTTGGAGCGCAGTTCGAAATTCCTCAAATCCCAGTTGCTGGAATGCGAGGCGACGATGACTTCTTTACTCGAGGCCAAATGTGTTTGTCATTACTCCAGACCGCCTGCCTGCCCGCCCGCCCGCGCCGCCGTCGCCCCCGCGCTGGGGCGCGCAACCCGAGCGCACTGCGGGGCCGGCGCCCGCTCTCCCTCGCACTTCCCCGATCCCACAAACCACTAGGGAGCTCCCCAAGTCCGCGCCGCGTCTGCTTATCTTGCAGCCGCCACGGTTGTGCTGCGTCTGGCCCCAGCTCGCACCCGGCGCAGCGCCGTCCAGTAATTACGCGCCCTCGGCCGGCGCCATGTGCACCCGGCGGGCACCCAAGGTCCAGCCGTCTCCAGCCGAGCCTTTCACGCCTCCTCTCCCCGCAACCCCCTCCGCGCCCCACTCGATGCTCCTCTCTCCCCACCTCCCCCGGTCCTCCAGCCGCGCTCCACACCAGCGGCTGCAGCGCTGTCCCGCCAAACCGCGGGCGAGGAATGAAAATACTCATTAAAAACCTGTCGCCTTCCAGGACCCACTGCCAAGAAGAGGGCAAACACCTCTGCCCCCACTCCCAGCATTACTTGGTGCTGGTCCCAGTATACACGAATACCACCCCCAACCCTAAAAGAAACCTCAAAAATGTAAGCCTGAACAATTTCTTTGGGAGGCCATAGAGTTGTTAGAAAAACACTGCTTTTAAAAATAGGTCTGGAAAATGTGTTTTTTTAAAATCCCTAGACTTTCGAACTCTATGGTTATCTTCCCTCCAAGTGAAGTTTATTCAAAATAAATTACTCTCTAGACACACTGCTAGAATTCAATTCCAATTTTTTTTTTCTCATCGCCCAAAGTTTGAGTGAAGTTACTTCACTTCCAGCCCAGAGGGCCTGATCAGGGACTTGTCTTAGAAGCAAAAATCATTTTTTCTCCTCCCTTACCTTCTCCTTCTCTGTCAATTCGCAATGAAAATCCTACATATGGAGTAAAAAGTGTGTCCACGGCCTCCAGTCCTCTCCTGGAGTCCCCTCCTCTGTTTCTCTCCCTCTAGCTCCAACTGTAATGGGCTCAAAAACCGCTTTTTGTAATTGATTCAATGTTATAGTCCATCCTTCTAAAACTAATCATTTGCTCTAAGTAAATAGCTGTCAGGAAATGAAGCCCCCCCCTCCCTTGGCCTCTTCAAAATAAAAGTTTCCCTCGAACTCTGTGCGCTCTGAATCTCCCAGCCTCCAGATTGCGCCTTCGCTTTTTGCTCTTACGCAATCAGGGGGTCCAGCCCCAACCCCCAGACTTCGACAACAACTGGGGGGCGGGGAGAAGCAGACCAGATGGGGTGGGGGTGGTGGAAGGGGGCGGTGTTGATGCTCTGCCGGGAAAGAGGTTGGGGAAACTACAAGCTGCCCATCATTTCCAGAATGAGTTTGCCTCTTGATATGGAGGATATTTTCCTACGCTGCTATATTGCTATGTATTCTCTTCGAAAGGAAAAAAAAAAAAGAACACGTAAAATTGCAGTTAATGCCCAGAGAGAATATAAATGTGGAATTGAAAAGTGTCCCTTCTGTAGAAATTCCTAGCCCAACTAGAAGTGGGGCCTTCGGGAGAGGTCTCCAAGCGGTGGTGTCGTTTTGAACCTGGGTTTTTTTAGGGAAAAGTGCCGTGTAGTTTCTAATCCTTTAATGGGATTAGGCAAACTGTTGAGTCCAATATGAAGATGATGGGGGGTTTTGTTTTGTAAAGGTTTTGAAAGAGGGTAAAAGAATTGAGGGTCTGCGTAAGTTTGGGACATCCTCCGACAGAACGACCTTTACTCCCTTGGAACCACTTATCTTGTTGTGCCTTTGTTTTCGGGGTTATCTGGGCGAGGTTGCCCTGGCTTCTGTCACGCACACAAAAAGGCTCAGGCTCGGGCGTTTGGGGAATCGTCTACCACAAGCCTGACACCTCCGCGTTCAGGGGGAGGGTGCACGCTGACCCTCCCCGCGCTCCTTCGCGCTGCGTGGGTCAGACCCTGCCACTGCCCTGGGGTTGAGAGCGGAACCCCAAACCCTGTGTCCCAGGCGCCGGGCCACAGACAGCGCCGGGAGAGAGCGATCCTGCTCACGAAGGAAAGGGGGCGCTGATGCTCCAGGAACGAGACCTGGGCGGAGTGGGGCTTCTGAGCGAGGGCGGGGGAGGGGAGCGCGTTCACCTTCCCCGCCTTCTCCAATTTTGAATTCTCTTGTTGGATGGAGGGGGCCATCCTTTATCCCTACCCCCACCCCCCACACTCTCAGAATGGCCAGGGCGGCCAGGTCGAGACTTGAACGTCGGACAGCCTTCACCTTCTCCGTCATCCGGAGGGTGGACACGGGATAGCCGGCAGGGGAGCGTCACAGAGAAGTACTCCGAGGGATGCTGTCCTTAAATGGGACGGACTCCTGGGGTGTCAGGCTTGGGAAGACGCCTGGGGCTGGGCCAGGGGCCCCATTCCCCCAGCCCTTCTGCGCGCCGCTTCTCGTGCATCTTCAGTTCGGGCGACTGCACTGCTCACTATTACTTCCACATGTTCCTTCAGGAAATCATGGAAGGCAAATATATGAACAGCCCCTTGTTCGGAATGCTAACAGGATACCGTAATGTTTGTAGATAATGAACGGGGACTAAAGACCCCCCCAAAAAATCAGAATGCGGAATAATAGGAAAAAGCGGATGCTGGCTTTCATGCTGTTAATAAAGACAAGTGAGACCTAAGTTTTTATACCAAGTACCCAAGAGGGTAGGAGGCGAGGCAGGGAGCCTACCCAGGAAGACCTGCTTTCCTGCCGGGAAAAGGCCAGCCGGGTCGCGCTGGGATCTCCCGAACGCAAGGCCCCAGCGCACCCCGCCCACAAATGGTAACTTCACAGTTCATTTCAGAGACACTTAAAGGGGCCCGAAGAGCTGGCTGGGCGGGGGTGTCTTCGGGCCCTAACTCCTCGCGAGTTTAAAGCAGAGGGAATGGATGAGCCAGGGAGCACCCAGTTGTCCTTCTGGTAGTAATTACCTGCCTAATTTGAATGATGCCTTTGTTATGATCATTAACAAACATTTGCTAAAGGTTTCCATGTGTGACATTCCAGAAGGTTTAAAGGCCTGGGGAGCTGACTCCCGGGAAAGCGCACCGGTGGGGGGTGGCGTAGGGAAGCAAATGGTTGGGGAAGATTTCTCCGAGTCTGGGCAGAGCAAAGATGGAGAGAGGTCAACATCTGCCTCCCGTGCAAAAGCAAAATAAACCCAGTGGTCAGGAGCAACCTCGGGGCTGGAGGCCCTAGAAAAGAGGCGGTTCGTTCCTTAAAACGAGTCCTGCCCCCCGCCGCCCCCACCCACCTGCCCCTCCCGCTGCTCATAGGCGGGTTTGAATCGTGCTGTCCGCCCTCCTCCGCTGGTCCCCGGCTTCCAGAGCGGTCGGGTCTGCGCGCATCAGTCAGCCCGGGCGTCGGGGGGAGGTGGGCCGGGCCGAGCCGCGCTCTTCCCGTGTTGTTCTAAGATCCTTCCAGATTGCTCCCCCGACGCTCGGGGTCCTGGGTGGTCCCGGAGCAGCAGCGGGCGAGAAGCGCCGCCTGGTCTTTTCTCGTCTTCCTCGGCTCCTGCCCGGGGCACTGCGGGGGACCAGGCTGCCCTGTGCGCCCCGAGGAGCGACCTTTGCCGGCCTGGGCAGCTGTGCGAGCATCCCAGTCTGCACTCGGGTTTTGAGTTTTTCAACCTCTTATGTTTTTCCTTGAGGGATCGTCACGGGGTTAAGAATGAGAGTTTTCTCCCCAAACCGGGAGTCTGGGCGGCTGCAACCCTCTGGGAAGGAAGTCCAACTCCGGAATTGGGATGGGCCGGGCCGTTTGGGGAAAGCGGCGGTTCTGGCGTGGCCTCGCGCGTCTAGACCTGCAGGAGACATAAAATTGGGTGCAAGGGTATAAAGGGATGTGTAGAGCCAGCCATCCAAAAGAGGGCCCCGCAAATTTGTTACAACCGAATCAAAACGGTCTGAAACAAACAAACAAAGTCTGCCCCTGCCCCGCCGCGAGGCCTGGCTCCTTGGGCTGGATCCTTGGCCCCCACTCCTCCGTAACCGCTTCTGCCGCTCCGGGCGTCACACCTTCGGCTTCGGTGGGCGTTCCCGCTGAGTTGGCTTTTTGTTTCTTCTCTACTCCTCCCCTGCTCTCCAGCACCACCCCCCAATTCTACTTTCCTCGGAGAATTCAGAAGGTTTTTTGCTTTAGAAGACTTATGGTTGTAGCAGTTATCAAAGCCGTTAGTTGTGAAAATCACATGTAAACAAACTTGCGAGAAGTTGATGGGGTGGGGGCGCATTTCTAGCTTCCTGATTTGAAAATGAAGGGCCTTTTGGTGGTCTGCAAAAGAAAACGGCGCTACTGCCCTTTCCCCCACCCCCTTCAGTTCCTGACCGCGCCTGCAGGAGTCCCCTCCCTGCGCCCCGCGAAGGGACCTTCGTGGGGAAGGCTCGGAGGACGCTTGTGGATGTGGCGCACAGACCTGGGGTCCCCGTGTGCGGAGACCAGCGAGGACTCCGCCCTTGCCTCGGGTCTGCCCCAGCTGAGGTTTGGAAGAGGCTCGAGCCTCTTCGCACGCTCAGGATGCAAAGAGGCCCAAGTCTTGGAAAAGGAGGAGAAAACCTTCTCCAGAAGGGTCCATCCGGACCCGCGTGGGTACCTTAGGGTGACAGTTCTCTCTCCAGGACTCCTGGAACACCTCCTCTTCCTCCCTGTTGCTGGATGAATCTAAGGGTGCTGCGTCTACTCTGGGTTCTTTGAGGCTCTCTCTCCAGAGATGCGTCTCCAGAGAGAAGTGGAAAGTAGTCCCCTGTGACTGGTGACCAGCTGCAACCGCTCCAAGGGTTTCTAACCCCGCAGACTGCTCACTGACCTGACAGAGGACCAGAGATTGTGAGCCCTGTTTTGTGGCCCAGCCCAGCCCGGGTGGGCCTCCACCTCTCAGAGCTGGCAAAGATGTGGTCCAGGTGGACCTCCTCAGGGTCTGGATTTTTTGATGCCCTTTTCCAACAGAGGGAGGGAGAGAGAGAAAGAGAGAGAGAGAGCAAGACTGCACTGCTTCCTCGGTCTGGGGATATTTCTGTGCCTCCTACTCCCCTCCTTCTCTTTAGGCCTTAGCTTTTAGTTACTTTTAATTTGAAAACCCATGTGAGGGGAGGGGGAGGGAATGACGAGATTGGAGGTCTGCTCTCTATTAGGGGCCTCAGCCATCCCGCTTTCCAACACACAGCTGTGGCTTGGGAGGGGAGGGAGGGCTTGCTCTGTTTAGGTCAGCCTGACTGAAGAAAGGGCCTTGTCCTCTGGAAGTCCCAGGAGTACAGCAGGGCCCTGTGATGTCAAAAAAAAAAAAAGAAAGAAAGAAAAGCTTCCAACAGAAAGGTGTTGTGGAGTGGAAAGCCAGCGGAAGCTGGGTTCCACAATTACGTTAACTACAGCACGTAAGCCTGAATATGAGCCACATTATTTAATCAGGATATCATCTTATGTAATCCCCGAGACAACCCTGTGGGTTGTGCGTGATTACTCCCATTTAACAGATGAGCAAACCAAGTCAGAGGCGTTAAGCAATTTGCCTACAGCACTGCCTGGGTCTGCCTGACCATGTCCTGGTTCCAGTTACTGTGTGACCTCGTCAAGACAGGCCCTGTCTCTGAGCCTCAGTTTCCTCATCTGTACAAATGTCTACATTATGTCCCTGGATCGTGAAGATTAAATGAGATTATGTATATGAAGCCCAGGAAGGAGCTGAATAAATGTTCACTTTCTCTTCCTTCTTCAGGCTTTTCCACAGGCACAATCACTGTCACACTCATCCCCAGCTCCCTTGAATTGGCCTCAAGAGCCGCGTGAAGGCCAGTCTAGTTTTCTCTTTCATATTGTCAATTAACGGTGCATGGGGTGCATCTTGGTTCCCAGCTATTACCCTCAATGTCTCAGGCCCTCCCAAAAAATGAACCCCAGGCAGGAAGGATTGGAGAAAGCAATGGAAATCAGAAGACAGGTCTGGCATCACTACCCAGGGGGGCTGTAAGGAAGCCAGGAAGGAGGGCCTCAGCCTCGGAGAACCTAGGGCGAGGACCAGCGAGGGAACCCTGCGAGTATCTCACTGGGGTTGTGCACCAGACGCCCTGACTTCGAGAGGATGCCCTTGGTAGGGCAAGGTGTCCCATACATCTCACACACAGCCACCTTCCTCCACACAGACTTGCCCCCAACCTTGGTTTTGGAAGAGTTTCTGCCTCCATTTTTTAATTCATCAAAAACTTAGGGCAGGGGCCAGAGTTTCTCCTCAGCTTTGGAGAGTTGATTCATTGATTCTAGAAACATTCGTGGAGCATCTGCCTTGAGTCTGGCTCAGTACTAGGTATTAGGGAACAGTAGTAGACAGAATGGATGTGGTCCTTGACTTCAAGGAACTTGCTAGAAGACTCTCGCTCTCAGCTAACCACCAGGGTTTCCCCCATTGCAGTCTCACTGCTGAGTACTGAGGGAGCACCCGTCCAGACTGCACTCATTTCTTCATGAGACTGTGATGAAGATTGCTGGAGAAGGCAGACCAGGCAAAGTCTTGAATCGTGGGCCACAGGACCTCCCCCAACCCTCCGAAATGTGCACAACTGGGACCTCCAGGCTGGGCAGGAAGGAGCTTGTCTTGATCCAGTTCCAGACAATAAATACTTACTGAGCCTCACACGCCCAAGACTCTGTGCCAAGTGCCAAGCATGCAGTGCTGCCTGCACAGGGTTTATAGATTGGTTGAGCGAACGATCAATCAATCATAAAGTTTCCTATAGTGCTATCAGCAAGTGTTAGAGGTACAGAGTGATGACAGAGCACAGCGGAGGAGCCTAACCCCAACCTGGGGATCAGAGAGGACCTCTCAGAGGGAAGGGACATCTCTGCAAGCCTAAGAGGAATAAGAATCTAGTTGGGGAAAAATCTCACGAGCATGGGCTTGGAGGTGAGAGAGAGCACGAGGTCATCAGAAGAAGTGAAAAAAGTCTGAAATGGCTGGAACCTGGAAAGGTCCAGATGGGCAGAAGCAAGAAGGAGGCCAGATCATGGAGGTCTTGCAGGCCATGTAAGGGTCTGGACTGAATTCTGTGGAAGGACTAAGACTGGTTTAAGGAGGGGCAGGACTAGAGCAGAGTTGAATTCTAGGCAAGATCAGTCTGGATGGTTCCAGGAGGCAGGGAGCTACTGCTGTAATCTAGCAAGAGAGGATGCTTCCCTGGGCCCGGGCTGATGGGAGGGGGTTTGGAGAAAGCGAGAGAATCAGAGAGAAGGAAGTAGACTGCACAGCACTCCTGATTGACTGTGAGCTGTGAGGGAGAGTAGGGTCCGTGGCTTGGGCCCTAGCTGATGCCATTTAGTCAGTTGAGAAACAATAGGAATAGATTTGGGAAAGAAATTGATGAGCACAGTCTTAAACATGATACATTTGGAAAAGCTCAGGAAGAGGAGGATTAAAATGAGGAGAAAATCCAGAACAGAATCTTGGGTAACTCCAGCATTTCCTGCGGGCAGAGAAGATGCTGAGAAAGAAGAGTCAGGAGCTTTATCTCCTACATATTCAGCTATTGTCTCTGAATCCACACAATGGGAGTTGGTTGAATTTAAAGAGCTGTCTACACTTAACATCTAAATTCAGCAGTATAAATTGTGGCCAGACATATCTGATGACTTTATGAGTCTTTATGAGTGATTATGAACGTTCTATGAAAACATGAGAACTTTAATTATTATATGATTATCTGATTATATTATAATACTAGATTATTTTTTCCCTTATTCATACTCTCGAATATGCATTTGTATCCACATTTGGATTTCAGATCACCCAGCGACCCAAGCAGGGGTGAAGCCACATCCTGGTCTCAAGGATACTCAGTACTAGCTCTCTATCCCCGCTCCCAGCCCTCACCATGCCCTGGAGAGACTGAGGCAGGGCTCACATTCAGGGACAATATGTATGATTCCAGTGACAAAGATTGCATACTGTCCTCCAGTAATCCTTCTACCTTCCTTCTCTGTAATTGAGCCTCTGATTTTTTTGCTTCCTAGGACAAAATCTTCCTTTCATAGTCTTTCTTGCAGCTAGATGTGGTCATGAAGGAAAGTTCTGGCCAATGGGATGTAAGCGGAAGTTGTGGGTCCAATTACCAAGAAGTGTCCTTAATAGTAAAGGGCACATCCTTCTCAATCTTTTTGCTGGATGGAAAGCAGATGTATGACTGGAGCTTCAGCAGCCATCTGAGACTGTGAGGTAACCTTGAAAATGAAAACCATGCACGATGGTGCAAAAAAACGGAAGATTCCTGACCCGTGAAGCTCCAAACAAATGCTGATAAACTACTTACTATCTTCTTGAAAATGTAGGAGAAATAAAACTCTATCTCCTTAAGCCTCTTATTTTGAATTTTTCTGTTACTTACAGCCAAGCTTGATTCTAACTCATAAAGTGAAAAAGAGTTTGCTCATTCTAACTACAAACACAACCACCCTCGCTCACAAATGAAAACTGTCTGGGGACAGCAGGGCTGAAAACACATACACAGCTGTGTGACATCCCCATTAAGCCTACCGAGACTGGATGTCTCTCTACTGACGTGCTCACATTTACGATGTTCCTGTGGGATTCTGAGTGTGTGTGTGTTTTACAACCCTCGATTCAGACATGCTGCTCGTTAGACTTAATTTGTCTTTGGATAGTCCGTGACACAAAAGGAAATCTGAAGGAGAGAAAAGAAAGTGCACATTAGTTCTCTTTTCCATATCCTTCCTCCTGGTCTCATATTTTCTTTCTTCAGTATGTTCTTGTTCTTACCCTTCATTATATTTATTGTCCACACACTTCTGGCCTTCTCTCTTTGCTGTTACCAGATCCTCAACGTATTTACCTTCCTGTTTAATTTTTAATGCTTAAAAAAGAAAATTTAAAAACCTTCAGAAAGGTAAACTTCACAGCCACATTTTAAAGTAATAAAACCATCCAGCTGATAAACCATCCACAGAGTTTAGGCCAACTTCCCCCCAGCCCTTGGCCGGAAAATGCAGCCCCATGAGGCGAGGAGATGATGATTCCTGATTGAGTCAGGAACTTCACGAGAGAACTCTGAGTTTCTCCTCCCTCAGCTCTAATGCAGCTACAGATGTGCGTTGGTATCTGGGTGCTAATCTTAACTCTCCAACCCAGCTATCACTGGGTCTGTAATCGTACAATTCTTCTGCTCATAATTTGAATGAAGGGGTCCCTCATAGCTCTAAAATGAGTCAAAAGCAACTTCCCTCTGTGGCCTGCCCCCTCAGCATCTACCCCACAGGGTGTGTCAGGCAGTCGACAATGTTTATTCAGCACCCATTGCCAGGCTGTGTGCTAGACTCTGGGAAGCTGTGGTGGAGAAACAAACAAGACCACTGCACTAGGGGGCTTAGCTGCTGGTGGGGGAGACAGACGGAAAACAAACCCAGATTAAATGGCTGGGGTGACAAGTGCTCTGCTGTCATCTGGTGCTGTGAGAGGCTGTCCTGGGAAGCCAGAGCTGGTCCAGGGCCTTGAGGAATCTTCCTAGAGGAGGTGATACTTAAAGCTGTGTACAATTCTGAGGAAAGTAGCTATATTCTGCTATTATTTTTGAGTCATTCAGAAAGTTAGGTCCCACAAGAAGTGCATGTCTTGGGTAGTTGCAAAGATAGCAAAATGCACTCTCCTGTTTCTGGAAATGACAGTTTTTAGTGCCCGAAAGTAACTGTAATTTTCTGATACTGAATCACGAAATGATGGAACACACTCAACTGAGGAACTGTCCTTGTTCAAAAGGGACAATTCAGGTCCTCTGGGATTGGCTATCATGAAATTTGAATGTAACCGAAACTCCCAACATCCCCAAATCTAGTTCTTCTGTCATCCTGGGGGGTGGAGTCGTCTTGAGGAGATAAGAGGAACGTGTGCTGTCATCCAGCGTCCTGAGCTAATGTTTCACAGGCTGACAATGACAGAGTAACTGCTTTTGATTAAGGCGCATTTTCAATTGTCCGCAGGGTGCATACAGCCTATTAGAGTTTGCACTACAAAATAAGGAACCCAAGGCTCTTCAAGGATACCACAAGATGTTCCAAGTTCCTTTCCGTGTGTGCATTTGGTTAATTATTTTATTTCTCCCTAAGTGTATTTATGAAATTACTTCACTGAGTGGTGGATGTCTAAATGATTAATGCCAGTTCCTCCTTGGAGAAAACCTGACCTGTCTGGTGAGTTGCATCTCTGCCCCGCTGTGATTTTAAACCACTAGAGGGCGCGAGAGGCCAGCTCAGAACCCAAGTCCACCGTGGGCGAGTCCACAATTAGCGCCTGAAACGAAGCCAAGTGTTCCCAAATGTTCTGGAGAGGAACCAGGTCAGGGCCCCTCCCTTCCCTAAGACTCCCCAGCCACCCCTAGAAACTGGTTCAGTTCCAGTCCAGCTCTCAACAAGCCTCAGGTTCCACTTGAAGCTCTGTGTCTGGAGTCATCCTTAGAACGCTAAGGTTTGTGTGTCAGTGCGATGGGCAGTGCAGGAGGGCGCAGGATGCAATTAAAACTACAGCCAGTTTCCAGCCTCAATCAACTGTCAGGCTGTGTGCTGGGTAGACAGGTAATTTCATCATAAAAAGGTCAGTGATAACATAGAGGTACAAATATAAAGCCATGAAAGCACAGAATTGGGGTGCTTTACCAAACCTCAGAGGTTGGGAAAGGCTTCCAGGGGCAGTGTCTAGACTAAGACTTGAAAAGTGAGTAGAAATAACCAGGGGAGAAAGGTGGGAGAGGAGTTCGTGGCAGAGGGACCGGCTGGAGCCAAGGCATCCAGGCCGGAGTGGGGAGGGAGGCCATGCGCTCCATCAGGGCCTGGGACCGGCTGCCCTGCTTTGCAGGAACCTCTAGAGCAGATTTGAATCCAACAGGCCCCAGGGACTTCAAAGAGAGAACTCAAGACCTGAACTTAAGTTCAACTCAAATTAAAATGGCCAAAATTGGCTCCTGTAACGACTATCAGTGCCTCATAATGTTCGGTCTGCATCAATTGCTGGAATTCCAAACATTAAAACAAAAATCTTAGCTGCTGGTAAGGAATGTTGTAGTAAATTTTACCTTTATTACCACAAAAACAGTATTTTGACAGACTGTGCTGCATGGTGGAGCTACAAGATTTAACGTTCTGAGGCTCTCCCACTAAAATCGCACCCTAAAATCAGCAGGCATCATGGAAAATATTTCTCATCAAATAATTTTCCATGGCAGCCCTGTGAAAACCTGATGTTATTACTGTGGGTCGGCCCCTTTATGTCCACTCGAGAACATTAAGGCCAATTGAACCAGTGATTTATCCAACTAAAAGACTCATGTTTTTATGGTTAAGTCATGGTACAACAGACACAACATTTGAGTGACACATGCGCGCATCTTTAAGAAGAATCTTGATCATTCAGATCTAATACCTATTCCCAACCTTGTGGAAATCAAGCATGATTGTGATGACGTCCGGTCTTCACATTTAATTCTCTACCACTAACCCATATTCTACTAAATAAAGGTGCAATGCATGATTTTATTTGAAAAACACGTGAAAGTAAATTTGATCTAGGATATATTTTAATACCCCTTGAGACAATTAGAGACACACCAGTCTATCACACACACAAAAAGTAAAGAATGGCTAAGAGAAATCCTGTCAAAGATTCCTGTGGGTCACCTGAATTTGCCAGTGACAGAATGTGGATTAGATTCGACAACTCTGCCATATGTAACTGCAGTTTCTGTAGGTCCAAAAACAGTTGAAAGTCAGCAATTCATATGGTTTAACCTAATACCAAGCTTACTAAACTAGTCTGTTATTGCAGGTAGAAATTCATGTCATATATTTATTCTGCACACTTAATAAATGAATTGTCTATAGCTATGCCCTTCAATATTTGAGTTTTGTCCTGGGATTTAAATGAGATTGGATGTATTTCCAAATAAAAGACAATTTAGAACCGCAGGCTCCGCACTTGAGATAGTGGTTATCTTATCGGCCTGTCTGAGTGCTGTTTGCTTTCCCTCCAGCCACCAACAAAACCTGAGAAAGTGGAATTGTCCAGTCAAGAGTTCCCTGCCCCCACCTCACCTGGATGACAGAGGAAGAGCTTGTGCGATGGGTGCTGGGTCTTTGAGCACAGTCATATGCCGAGAAGACTGGTTGAAATGCACAGCCCTCTCCATGGCTGTTGCAAGCTTCATTCTAAAGCTGCACGATAAATAGCTCATCCTTATATTGCAGTCACATATACCATCCAGAGGAGAAACGTCCGCTGGATCTACATATTACCTGAAAGTTGGGCAAAAATAAATGCTTCAATTATCTTGAACTTTCAAAATCCAGACAGACCACTGGAAGTACAGGTCACTTTAATTTCAGTTTTTCTGTCCCATTTTAGATGACCCCATACTCCCAAGCCATTTTATTCCTTCCAAAAGCATTTCTGAATATGCAAGCTTATCTGATGCCCTTCACAGCCACGGGCTGAAAGCGTAGGGGTTCATCACCACCTGAAGACACAGAAACTGAACGGGAGAGGTTGCTGATGTATCCAAGCGTCATTCTCAGATAGAGAAAGAACGGGGACCCTCCTGGCTTCCAGCAAGGGTCTCCCCACAACCATCCTCATGCTCTTTGCAATTAGAAATAATTCATGTGGACATAATGGGAATAGAATTGCTAATCAAGAAACTCAGAAGTAAAATGTGCTTTTCCTCCTTTAATCTGAGTGAGGTAGGTTTTTCTGCTCCTGTGCCTTTTTTCTATTATTATGGTTCACACTATATAAATGCCACTAAACTCAAAAGGCATATTGAATACTTCTATGTGCAAGGCTGAGCGCTAGATGACCAGGAAGAGACATCACAGAAATTACAAGAGATAGAAAGCTATTTTCCAAAAGTTTAAAGTCTAGTCATTAGGAAACAAACCATTAGCATATGAACAAATGCAGGCAGTTGGTGATTTCATGACTGGGGATAGGGCTCAGATATGGCCTGAACCATAAGGATTTTTTCGGGAAGCAGGATTTTGGCTTTCATCAGGTCAGGATACAATTGATCCAATTCAAGCTACTCTAAACCTGCTCCTTGTCCTGTATTCTCTCAGTTATTGATATCACAATTCCAATGGTCCCTCCAATCTCGACATTATTTTTGACTAGCCCATCTCGTTCCCCATCTGAATCTGTTAGTCCCTGAGACCTCCAGATTGACCTCCCAAATCTTCCTTGGCACCTTATTTTCCTTTCCTTTCTTCTTGCCTCCAGGGCCTGATTTCAAGTCCTCAGTATCTCTCCTGCAGAATGGTTACAGCCTCCTCACCGTTTTGCCCAACTGTAATCTTCTCCCCTTCTTATCACTCTCCACAATACTGCCAGAGTGGTCCATCCAAAATGCAAATCTGACCATCACTTAAAGCTCTTCAATGGTCCCCGAATGACTATAAGATCAGCTTCCAGAATCCTTGGCACAGCTACAAAGCCCACCATAAAGGGTCCCTGACTGCCTCTCTAGGATTGCCCTGGACATCTCTACCTGCACCCAGCAGCTCCAGCATGCAGCTCTCGCAGCAGACTGTTGTCTCGGTCAGAACCTAGAAAACGCTCAGGAAACACTCTTTTACTTTTCCTTCCCATTTGTGTTCTCTGATTGGTATTGGAGTTCTTTCCTTTTTTTCCGAGTGAAAGTGATTTCTTTAATTGCTTCTATCTATGACCTAAGGGGAAGAGATGGGAATTTTCTACTTCCTAGCCAAGAGAGAGGAATATAAGGTTATCTGTGCTGACTTTCTGGTGGCTGGAGTTTGCTTGTTAGAATTCAAAGCTAAGGGAGTGAAAAGGAATTCAAAGAGAGACTATGGAATCCTAGGAAGAGAAAATCTCATTGTGAATGGAAATGTTCCCCCTTCTTCTGTCCAGAGAGGCCATTTCAGGACCGGCAAGGCCTAGGAGTCCTGAGTCATACTGACCTTCTCCTTTTCCCCCGGATCAACCTTGCGCTAGAGAGGTGGTAGCAAGTCTTGATTCACAAACTATGGATTTTCACCCAAACTTGATTCTCCCCTAGTCTCTCCCATCTCAGGTAATGACACCACCATGCACCCAGTTGCCCAAATACCAAATCTAGGCGTTTACTTTGTCCTTCATTCCCGCTTATGCCCCATATTGAGGCCATTAGTGAATTTGTTTTATTTTACCTTCCAAGGGTATCTCAACTCTGTCCATTCCTCTATGTCTCCATGGCATCCACTCAGTCCCAAGAGATTCCTCTCACCAGGAATCACCTTCCAATTGCTTATCTACATCTATTTGTGCCTTTTATTTTAAGATATAAACTCTTATGTTTTATGCAAGTTAAATATGTTATTGAAATATAACATGTATACAAAAAGAACACAAACCATAGTGTGTAACTCAGTGATTTTACATAAAATGTATAACAGCAATTTTCCATAAAATGAACACAACAGTATCTCAAAAATCTCCTCACACTCCTTCCACCCTACCCCCTTTCTGAGTGTCCCTTCCATCCCAGCTTCCAACACCAAGATTGGTTTGAAGCTGCTTTAAAACTTTATGTAAATGGAATCATACAGTGTGTCCTCTTCTGTGTCTGGCTCCTTTCACTCAACATTCTGTTAATGAAATTCACCCATGTTCTTGCTTGTAGTTGTAGTTTGTTTATTCTCATTTCTGGGAAGTATTCCATTGCATGAATTCACCACAATTTATTTACCCTCTCTACTGTTGATGGATACTTGAGTAGTTTCCAGTTTTTAGCTATCAAGACTAATACTGCCATGAACAATCTCGTGCCTGACTTTTGGTGACCCTATGTACGCATTTCTGTTGGGAATATACCTCAGAGTGGAACTGCTGGGTCATGGGGTGTGGGTACTTTAGTAGATACTGCCAATTTCCCAAGTCCTTGTACCAATTTATGCTCTCGTTAGCAATGTATGAGCTTTCCATTTGTTTTGTATCCTTGCCAACTCTTGATGTTTATCTGTCTTTTTAATTTTAGCCATTCTTATGAGCAGTGTGCTCTTTCATAAATCTAATCAATGTCACTACCTACTAAATGACCTTTAATGCCTTCTCATTGAATTTAAAACAAAATCCAGACTGACTCTTAAATGTGGCCATGCCTACCTCTCCAGTGTCACCCCCATATCACTCTCTTTCCCTCTTTCTACCCTGGCCTTTCCTTCTTCAACTCTATCAATCTCTTTCCTACTCTGGGCCTGCACACAGCTCTCCCTCAGCCTGGAAGACTTCAAGCCATCCCACTCTTTCTCTCACCCTCTTCACAAGCTTCCTTCCTACCCTTCAGATCTCAGATGGAGAGTCTGTCCTCAGGAGGCCCCTGACCACTCCCTCCCGTTCTTCCCTTCACAGAACCAATCACATAGCACTCCCACAGTTTGTGGTTACATATTTATCTATTTCCTTTCTGTTGGTCTCTCCCATTAAACTATAAAGTTCATGAAGACAGGGAACCTCTCTAGCTTCTGTGCCTGGCACACAGTGCTTGGCATGTACTGGGCACTCATCAAATGTTTATTGAAAGAACAAGTGAATGGATCCAGTCTATTTCAGACTATGAGTAAAATAATGCTTATATTATCTTTGAGTGTGGAGTTTTGACATCCACTGAAAGAAGGAGGCTATGCCTGGGTGCGCAGAAAAAACATGGCCAAAAGTGGACGTGGAGTGGGCCTGAGGGATGAACCAGAAACACTCAGACAAGTAGCCCAGGGCTTGTTCATGAGCAAGGAATCTCAGGAAAAATCAGAGTTGGGGTTAATCCAAAGAGGTTTCCTAAAGAAGGGGGAAAGGAGTTCGTCCTTGGGGGAAGGTTTGGGTATTCCTGGAAATACTTTAAAAAAAAAAAATCAAATAGCCCTTCATATCCCCAGGAAGCACCCGTGTCTTCAAGAAGGCATGCCCTTTTCTAAGGGTGAAATTATTCCTAGGGAGTGGTTTAGGCTTTAGGAATGTGAAAGCATTTCATTCTAAAATGGAACTGGAGGGGCCGGCCCAGTGGCACAGCGGTTAAGTGTGCACATTCTGCTTCAGCGGCCCGAGGTTTGCCAGTTTGAATCCCAGGTGCAGACATGGCACCACTTAGCAAGCCATGCTGTGGTAGGTGTCCCACATATAAAGTAGAGGAAGATGGGCACGGATATGAACTCAGGGCCAGTCTTTCTCCCCAAAAAGAGGAGGATTGACAGCAGATGTTAGCTCAGGGATAATCTTCCTCAAACAAACAAAAAGTTTAAAATGGAACTGGAGGGGGCCGGCCCTGTGGCTGAATGGTTAATTTCACAAGGACATGGCACCACTCATCG
Organism: Equus quagga; assembly: GCF_021613505.1. Taxonomy (NCBI): domain Eukaryota; kingdom Metazoa; phylum Chordata; class Mammalia; order Perissodactyla; family Equidae; genus Equus; species Equus quagga. The sequence continues at coordinate 114,258,576 of NC_060269.1, forward strand.
AGCCATGCTGAGGCTGCGTCCCACATAGCACAACCAGAGGGACCTACAACTAGAATACACAACTATGTACTGGGGGGCTTTGGGGAGAAGAAGAAGAAGAAAAGATTAGTAACAGTGGTTAGCGCAGGTGCCAATCTTAAAAAATAAAATAAAATGGAACTGGAGGTTATGTAATGGAGAATCTCAGCGTGCACCCTCAGGAGAATGGAATTTAAGATCTGAGAAACTGAGTTCCCATAAATGCCTGAGTTACAGAAGACCGAGACTTATCTCCTGACCGATGAACATCCGCCAAGAGTCTCTCCCCACCCTCAAGCTAATACACTTACCGCTTCCACTCTGGTTGGACTTTGCACTCTTTACCCATAAATATAGCTCACTCCAAACCCCCTACAGACTCGCCTATAGCTTACTAGAGTGTGCATTTCTGGAACTGCAATTCTTCTGCTATTCCTGAATGAACTCAATTTCTGGTCATTTGGGCTTGCCTCAGTTTACCTCATTATTTAGATTGGTAAGGATCAGCTCAGATCCTAAAGCCAGTAAATTCAGTGTGAGAAAGAATATGCTTCAAATATTCTCACATTTCAGTAACAATAGGGACAGAATTTGATAATGTGAGAAATAGTGTTCTTGGCAAGAAATTTGAGAATACATTAATTGTAAGTTGGTAATTTTGTTCTTTTCTTAAATATGTTCAGCCTCTCTTGTGCTGACCTGATTTCCTTCTATTGTCTATTCCATCAAATAGCACCCATCTGACAACCGTTACTATATCTTTCCTACTGGACTAGAGAGGGGAAGCATCCTCCGTGTGTGAGCAGAATAGAAAAGTACCAAGTATTCAAATGAGAACAAGAGCCAGATTTATTGCCATTTTCATTTGAAATGCCATATTAACTTTCCAGATAATTGGGAGGCATTCATCCTCCATGGCGTGTGCATTTAAAAGGTTTACTTTGGTTCCAATAATCCTACTGATTTAGCCACAAAAGTATGTTTCAAATAATGAGCTGTGTGTTCAATGTATCTTAGCACCATATAAACCTGCATTTCCATAGAGCATGTGGTATTTGAAATTTAATGTAGACATTTTATTGGGTAAAGTATCTAACTTCAGGAAAAAATAATTGCTGGTAGATCCTATCAGTAAAGCCTTGAGGGTCTCCTGGGTGCTCAGGATACAAAGATGTCCAGGCTGGGCTCTGGCCTCAAAGAGCTTATGTTTAATGGGGGAAAAAAACCAGGTAAACAGGCAATTGCAGTCAAATGTGCTAAGGGCTACAATAGGGGGCTTTAGTTGATGTAGGAGCCCAGGGGAGGAGTTTACTCCAGACTGGATTGCGGGGGTGGGGAGGTGCTGTCAGTCAAAGGCTCTAGGAAGCTCTTCTCTCTTGGTTGGCATTCTTTCCCCCAGTCTTTTAAAATTCAACTCAAATGACAGTCTTCAGAGAAGCCTTCCTAACCTCTTGCCTGGAATGTTCCCACATGGGCTTTCGTACTCCTTTCTACAGGTTGCACTTGTGTTACTGCTACTTGCACACCTTTAGAGGCGCAGTTTAACATAGAGGTCAGGAGTGTCGACTCTGGGCTCGCATAGCCAGGATTGGAATCTCATCTACTGCTTACTATCTGTGACACCTTACTTAACCATCATGTGTCTCAGTTTCCTCTTCTGTATGAAGACTAAATGAGTTAGCGTGAGTAAAGCTCTTAGGACAGTGCTGGCACGTAGTCAGAGCTCAGCGAGGGTTCTATTATTGCTCTGTGAGTGTCTTATCTCTTGCACTTCATGGTAAGTTCCTTAGGAGCGGGTTCCGTGGTGTTCATCTTTGTGTCCTACCCATAGGCTCCAACTATTCCCCACCCTCTCCAGTGTCTAAAATGGTCCCTTGTGCATTTCAAGTACAAAAAATAACATTTGCTGTCATGGATAAGGGTCACCCAGGTGCCAGGTGGACCAAATTTGAATTCCTCATGCAGGTCACTTTAAAAATGCATAGAGTGCATCCTTTACGTCAGATGCTTACTTAGACACACGCTGTTGCTGCGCGATGACACCGAATGCTTGCTGAGCACTCATTACATGGTAGGCACTTGGCTAAGCATGTTACACAAATTTTATTGCTTAAGTCACACTTAACTCTCCAAGGCACTTTCATACTCTTATAGGAAGCCTGAAAAATTACCATTACCCATTTTCCCGGCAAAAATAAAATATTGTCAAAAAGTTACATTTTATATTATCTAAATATAATACACTTAGATTCTATACTACTTTAAAGCCATTTCTTTCTGCAAACTTGCTATAATTACAGTGGTATTGTACTTCTCCACGTTATAATTCTAAAATTACCATGTGCATTGAGGGGAGATTCCTTTGTACCTTCATAATAGGAGATTTCTCCACCACTCTCGAGAATGCACACACACAAATGCACAGTCAGCCATGTTGTTAGAATATATTGTACAGGTCAAACCATAATTAAAATAATTATTATTTACATAGCACCGTAAATGTATCCACTACTTGAGTCATAATCACAGTAGTTAGAGGCAGAAAACAGCAATTATATAATCCAGTCAACCCCAGCAAATGTATGTCAGCCAAGATCTCAGCAGAGAAGACCTGAGAATTAATTTCAAACAAAAATAACAGGCACCCGAATCACACTCCTTTCTCAGGTTTCCATTCTCTTCACTTTAGTATGGTTTTCATTCCTTCATTCACTCATTCATTCATTCATCAAACATAGTTTCTACATTGTTTACCAGGGGCCAAGCCCTTTGCTAGGAAGAAAAATCTAGAAGAATAGGAAAAGGTCCCTACCTTAAAGGAGCTCTCAGTTCCTAAAAAAAGACAAAGATGAATAAACTCAGACTCTGCCCCCAAGGGACTTAGAATTAAATGGGAGTGAGTTGCATATATGCGAATAAGTCTCATGTGAAACAATAATAACCAGCCTTTATGGAACTCTTACTGTGTGTGAGACACCGTGCTAAATGCTTTACACATGCTGTTTATTTCACCTTTCCCCTACCCAACAGGTTATTAGGTAGAAATTATTATTATTTTATTTTACAAATGATGAAGATGAGACCTGGAAAGATTGAGTAACCTGGTCTCAAACAGCTGCCACCCTCTCCAGCCCCCTGCCCCTTCTCGTTAAATGTCTCTGAGGCCACAAGTGCCCAGCATGGGTCTGGGCTGCCTTGAAGGAACTAATCGAAGGCTCAAAGATGAATGGTGGCCCATTCTGCAATGGTGTCTTGCCTGGGTCAGGGCCCCCAGAACTTGGTCCTGGACAGGTCCCCTATTCCAGCTGCTGCCCTGGGCACTGTCCCCACTGCAGTTCTTCCCTCTCTCTATAGTCCTGGCTGCAGAATGATCCCAGAGCTTGGTGTCAGGCAGTTGCAACCTCACAGAAACGCCTCCTTCCCCCAAAACATCTGTCACTTCCTACCCTCCCATCTCACTGAGTCCACATGCTCAGACAATTAAATTGTCTCTGACAAACTGTCTTCCAAGGGCTGAAGTGTCTCCTCAGAACTGAAAAGTGGTTTTCTGAAGCCTCGCTGCTTAAACTGGAAACACACATACACACACGTAAGCTCAACCTCCACCTGGGCTTCTGCTCATTTCGTGACAGTGGGCATTTGTCAACATTGGAATACTTCTTACTTGTAAGGCTTCCTTCTCTGGTGACCTTTGGTGCCACCCCTCCTTGCTGAGGAGGCAGTGGGGAAAGGACCAATCTAGTGTCCCTTGAGACTGACAGTTCTCAGCAGTCTACCTGCTGGTGGATTTTGCCTATGGTGCTTCTGTCAAGGGTGTTCTGCTTCCTTCTTCCCTGGGGATGGGAAGCGGGAATGGTAATGGTTGAGCTCATAGATGAGCTCTCTGCCCCGTTGCCCTCATACCTTCAGGTAGGATCCAGTAGCAGTATCCATGGGAGGTAATGGTGGAAAGCATGAGTTGGCAAGGGGCTCTTATCTTCGCTTCACCCATTCTCACGCCTCCTGATTTATCCTTGCTCTAGCTCTCAAAGCTTTCCCTTATATGCTGATTTCTGGTTCCAGAGGTAAGAGCAGTCAGGATGGCATCAAAGTGTATCTTTAAAATTCTGTTAGAGATGCATTGAGCCTCCTTGGAGAAAAAATTGTTTTGGGTAATCTAGTAGTTGTTTCTGTTGCGTGCCAGTGACGGTAAACTGCTCTAATGGCTGTCAACAAATATGAAATAGAAATGGGTGATTTATCAAGACTTATTTGCTGTTGGTATTTTTTTGGCCTTGAATCAACTGGTTGGAAAGTTATGGGATGCTGATTCTGTCCTTGTTTAAACATTTTCCCCCAGTGGGAGACATACTATTAAAATCATTGCCGTTAGGAGCAAGCGTGCCCTCGGTTCTCACTACAACGGTACAAGTCCACAACAGTGGAATGATTGCGAATATTTCAAGCCCATCAGAGGGCAATTTATTAAGAGAGAAAAGAGAGCATTCACTTAGCATCCTTCAGCAGTCCTTGACCTAGATGATCAAAACTCTCTTCTAGAAGCTCTTACATATTCTAAAACAGCAAACAAAAGTGTTTTTATGCTGCCCTGTTTCGAAAAATAAGCCTCTGATGCAGAATATAATAAAATGATTCACAAAATATTTCATCACTATCATTTCCCACCACCTTCCCTTTTTCAGGTTATATAATATCCTGATCTTTCACTCACCAGCACCTCGGTGGCTAGAAAAACCCTGTGCAGTAGGCAGGACGGGCAGAATTAGCTTCATGTGATGGATGGGAAAATTGAGGCTCAGAGAAGTTAAATTATCTGTCCCAGTCACACAGTCTGTGACCATATCAGGTTAAAACACAGATTTCCAATTCCCTAAAGACTGACCCCCTCCCTAGGTCTGGTGACTTCTGACCCTTGACCTATAAACTCTGGGATCCAAAGATGAGCTCCTCTCTGCCTGTATGTTAATGGTTTACTTCAGCAATTTGCCCTCTAATAGGTCATCAGAGACATGGCTAACATCACACAGGATGACTATCACAGTTAATCAGATGTAAATGAAGAGGAAATTTGCTACCAAAAGTCCTTAAAAACAAGCAAACATGCACAATAACTTTTGAGCTCAATTTTTATTGAAAACTAGACTTAAATTTATCCTCTTGCTGCTTCTTCTTCCAACAGTTAATGAATCCAAATGTATTGATTAACCATCTACCATGCAGGTACAGAGAGAAGTAAAAGAAGTTATCCCTGACCTCAAGAGGCCTGAGTCTAACCGGGAGGAGACAAACACAGCAGACGCCGTTAGTAGGTAATGGCCGTAGCTTACTGTTGAATGTCGAATGGCCAGTAGCTCTTGAATGTGACTATGAAGATGTGTAATGGGAAAACTGAGCCCAGGACATAGATGAACAAACCTTCAGCCTGACGTGTGCCAGTTAGGGCCGGGCCTGCCTGCACATTCCAAAGGAGAGAGGTCAGCCTCTATTATCGTTTACAGTCTTCGTGACTAGCTGTCCTCATGCATTGAAATCTCCTTAAGGGAGGAGATTATTTGTTGATACATCCCCTTATTCCCACAGCTCCTATCTTAACAGAGCTGTCAAAAGAGTGTGACCTCTGGAGCTAGACTTGCTGGGTTCAAATCCTGGCTCTATCATTTATTGGTTCAACAACCTGGAGCCAATTACTTAAACTCTTTGTGGCCCAGTTTCCTCATCCTGTAGGACAAGTACCTATTTCATAAGGCTGTTGTGAGGAATAAATGAATTACTGCATGTCAAGTCTCTAGAAAAATGCCTGACACACAGTGAACATTCCATTCTTATTGACTGTTATTGCAGTGGTTTGCATTTGGTCAAGGTTTATCTGTTCAAACAGAACACAAAGACAATGGAGGAGAGTTTTATTGGCTAAACCTTGGTGAGTGTATTCATTCAGCTGTCTTTATTGGGCACCTACTATGCGCCATGGGGATAGTCGTGAACAAGATGGACAAGGGCCCTCAAGGAATGAGCATGGAAATGAGATGTAGCAGAACAGAGTTTTCCTTTGTGATGAAAACTGACCGTTTTGACTCCTGTTGTTGTTGTTTTTTAATTAATAGACTTTACTTTTCAGAACAGCTTTAGGTTTTACCGAAAAATTGAGCAGATAATACAGAGACCTCCCATGCAATCCTCCCACATATGCACAAGATTGTCCTATCATTAACATTTTGCATTAATGTTGTACATTTGTTATAACTGATGAACCAATATTGATATATTATTATTAATAAAGGCCACAGTTTTTATTAGGATTCACTCTTTGTGTCACACAGTGCTACGAGTTTTGGCAAATGTACGCTGTCATGCATCCACCATTTTGGTGTCATACAGAACAGTTTCGCTGCCCTAAAAATCCTCTGTGCTTCATCTACTCATCTCTCCCTTCTTCCTCCACCCCCTGGCAACTACTGATCTTTTTACTGTTTCCATAGTTTCCCTTTACCAGACTGTCATATAGTAGTTGAAATCATAAAGTATGTAGCCTTTATAGACCGACTACTTTCACTTAGAAATATACTCTCAAGCTTCCCCCATGTCTTTTCATGAGTTGATAGCTCACTTCTTTTCACCACTGAATAATATTTCATTGTGTGATATACCACAGTTTGTTTATCCATTCGCCTCTCAAAAGATATCTTGGTTGTTTCCAATTTTGGGCAATTATGAATGAAGCTGCTGTAAATATCTGTGTGCAGGTTTCTGTGTGGATGTAAGTTTTCATTTGGGTAAACGTCCGGGAGCATGTTTGCTGGACCGTATGGTAAGACCATGTTTAGTTTTACAAGAAGCTGCCAAATGGTCTTCCGAAGTGGCTGCACCATTTTTCGTTCCCACCAGCAGTGAGGGAGAGTTTCTGTTGCTCCACATCCTCACTAGCATTTGGTGTTGTCAGTGTTTTAGATTTTCACCATTCCAAGAAGCTTATAGTGGTATCTTGTTGTTGTTTTAATTTTCAACTCCCTAATGGCATAGATGTTGAGCACCTTTTCTTTTCTTCCTTTCTTTTCTTTTCTTTTTTTTTTTTTGAGGAAGATTGGCCCTGAGCTAACATCTGTGCCCATCTTCCTCTACTTTATATGTGGGATGCCTACCACAGCATGGCTTGATAAGCAGTGGGTAGGTCTGTGCTCAGGATCTGAACCAGAGAAGTCCACAAACTTAACCACTGCACCACTGGGCCAGCCCCCACGTTAAGCACCTTTTCATGTGCTTATTTCATCTGCTTATCCTCCTTGGTGGGTGTCTGTTCAGATCTTGTGCCCATTTTTAAATTGGATTATGTGTTTCTTTATTGCTAAGTTTTAAAATTTCTTTGTGTATTTTGGATACAAATCCTTTATGAAATATGTGTTTTGCAAAGGATTTCTCGTAGTCTGTGGCTTGTCTTTTCATTCTTTTAAGAGTCATGTTATTTTTTTTTTGGTGAGGAAGATTGGCCCTGAGCTCTCTGCTAATCTTCCTATATTTTGTACGTGGGACACTGCCATGGCACAGCTTGATGAGCAGTGTGTAAGTCTGCACCCAGGATCCAAACCTGCAAACCCTGGGCCACCGAAGCGGACCTCATAAACATAATCACTATGCCACGGGGATGGCCCAGAGTCCTGTTATTTTTAATGCAAGTTAATACATCTTGATCCCCTCAGGTTAGTATCCTCTGTGCCATTGCCTTAGTACCAGTGCTAAGCTTCTTTCACAAAATAAATACAGAAGGAAGAGACAAAAACAGATAAAAACATCCTAAAGACCATGGAACAGTTTCAAAGTCCTCAGTTGTGGGTGTTCGTAGCCTTGTTGGCTACAAATGCAGAAGGAGCTCATCAGACATTTTCTGTTGTAATTAGAAATTAGAGTAAATAGGCTCAAACAGCATCAGAAAAAAATAACATCTGAATGGAGTTTCATTAAGAAAAATCTTGTCCTGAATAAATGTTTGGAAACAAAGGCTAGGTTTTTTCCCCCTCTCCTTTTACACCCACCAAGTTTCTTTGCTTTAGAATAAGCCTCTGTATTTAATAAGCTCCATTGGGAGCATGTCCACAAAAGGGTATTAAATCCTTGATGGGTTGTTATAAATCTTATTTCCTGGCCACACTAACAGAAACCCAGCCCAGGAACCCCCCGCCCCATCCCTAAAGAACTTTACAATGTCGGTTAGTCATCCACCTCAATGACTTCATCCATTACCTACGCACAGCCAGTCGGCCTGGCTGAAACATTGCAATCATTCTGCTTCAGAAATAACTGCTCGACATCTTGGGAGGGGAGCAATAGGGAAAATTGTAGGAAGGACCTAGGCATGGATGTGAACCAGCTGAAAGTTTTCCAGGAACATTTGAAACGTTCTTTTTACACTTGTGACAAGTGACATGGGTTTTCTTAATGAGCACATGCAGCCAAAAATCCCAGTTCATACATTGGAAAGAAAACAGTCTCGTAGAACAAGCAGCATTGCTCTGAGGAATGGGTTGAGAAACCATTCCAGACGCAGCATGCTGAGAGTTGGCTTCTGAACACCCTGTTCTCAGACCACCTGGCAGTTGTGTCCAGGGTTCACCCTGGCCTCCAGGAAATTCTCAGGGCCACCTCTCAAGGTGGCTTGTCAGCCCCCGTAGCAGGCTTACACCATTTGCCTGAAGAAAAATGCAATCTGAACTCTTCTAGCAGAGGCAATATGAAAAATAATATTTTCCACATGGTTGCCCTAAAGAGTTCATTTAAAAAAAAAAAAAACAAAACACTTGCAACCATTATAGAAAATTCTAAGTTAAATGTACTCAAAAACAAAAAAAATCTAGTAAATGTTTTGCTGGGAAACTCACACTCAAAGAAATGGTGCTTGAGGCTCTGGGGAGAGGGCATTAACCAGACACATTTTCAAATCGAAATGGCTGCTCTAAAAACATATACCTTCAAAGGAAACGCTGAAGAGAGCCCCATTCCTCCTGAGCCGGGGCCGCTCACTGCCCACGCAGAGTGCCTGTGCCAAGAAGTCCAACTCGGCAGAAACCTGACTTGAGTCCTATCCACGTTGGCCAGTGGAGAAATCCACTGCAGTCCCCTTGGATTTTCGTTTTGCTCTGTTTTGTTTTTCAGATTGTGATGATCACATCTGTTCCTTATCTTTCCTTTTCCACAGGGATTTTGTTTACAAGGGTCCCAGAAACAACAGGGACTGTTGAATCTCCACACGGATGACAGGAGACAAGACTCCCAGGGAGCTGGCCTGCCTGCAGACCTCGGAGCCAAAGGCGGGTTTTCAGAGTGGCCGCCGGCACTCACCCAGTGACTCAGACTCAGGAACTGGAAACACGACTGGGAAGGACACAGCCACGTCTAGGAAAGCTCCAGAAACACAGATGCAGTTTCTCTCATGTAATCCCTTTACAAGTACTTGCCCACTTCCTCCCCACGCAGAAGTTCTCCAGTTTTGTAAGAGACTTTCTAATGGATCTGTCTGCCGCCATGCTGCCATTTCATTCTCCTGACCTTCTCTCTCCTTTCCACCTTTCCTCCCTAGATTCCGGGAAGTCAAGTTCAGAGCAGCCTTACCGGCCCCCAAACACCATCATTTTGGGGAGATGTTTTGACAGTGGAATGAATGCCTGCAAAGGTAATGTGAAGCCCTCACCCAGACCCCCACAAATTCAAGAGCACACTTGTGACTGTTCAAAGTAGGAGTTGGGCCCCTTGTTTTATTATATTTGTTAATCTCATTTTTATTTTATTTTTTTAAATTTTTTTTGAGGAAGATTAGCCCTAAGCTAACTACTGCCAGTTCTTCTCTTTTTTGCTGAGGAAGCCTGGCCCTGAGCTAACGTTTGTGCCCATCTTCCTCCACTTTATGTGTGGGACGCCTAGCACAGCATGGCATGCCAAGCAGTGCCATGTCTGCACCCAGGATCCAAACCAGCGAACCCTGGGCTGCCGAGAAGCAGAATGTGTGAACTTTAACCGCTGTGCCACTGGGCCGGCCCCTAATTTTATTTTTTAATGTCATATGTCAAGCATGAAAAAGTCTGGACCGCGATGCTACGCAAACCGTGGTCCAGGAATGGCTGGTGGTGCACACAACTGTTGTTCTGGTCAGCAGTGAGAAGGGTGCAGAGATTGAGAGAATGCATTTAGAAACGTTCACAGAGTCACCTTATGTCTGTCGAATCTAATAATAAAAATTAGGGGGCCTATATTTTATATGTCTTTGGTTTTTTATTTTATTTTTCTAGATATTCATTTTTATTGTATTTACAAAGATATCAGGCTGTGATGGATTGGAGATTTAAAAAGAAAAAAACTTTACCACATATAGATTGAAAAGCAAACCACAGAGGATACTATCAAAAACACTTATATACCTGTTAATTACCCAAGCTCTGTCAAATCTGATATTTCATCATATTTGCCTTTGCCTTTTTTTAAGGAGAAAATATTACACATTGCTGTTCCTTTTTCCTTTCCTTTTCTTTTCTTCCCTTCCCCTCTCATCCCCTTCCCTCTCGTCCCATTTCTTCCCCTCCCAGACCCTCCCTTCTCATCTCTTCCTCTTTCCTTTTAGGTGGAGAGAGCATGGTAAACCTCCATGATTGGGAAGTGAGGCGCCACATGGGCCCAGCATGGGGAAGTAAAGCATGAGCTCAATAGTCACATTGGACACCGATGTGAAGGGGAGGCTATGGAGTGTCAGAGCCCAGGACGGGTGAGGAGGGTGTCCACGCAGAGGGGCAGCCTCTGGCACGGGGAGTCAGAGTCCAAACATGAGAGGAAGGCTTCTGAATGGGGGAAAGGGTGATGGAAGAGGCGAGAGAGGAGCTGTACTCCAGGGAATTGATCAGAGGAATAAATATGATAAGGAGCCAGATTTCTATGGAAAGGAAGAAAACTAGAATAAATTTTGTGGTGTTGGACTGGAATTAGATACGTTGGTGAAAACATATGGTTTTCCATGTATATAGATCAACAAAAAATATAGACATGTATATAAGTATATTCCCTAGCTCTGTCTTCTGAAAATAGTGACACTCCAATAACAAGGAGCACACCTGGTGCTCAGATCTTGACTTCTAAATACTGTTCTCCACTGAAAGGAAGGGGGGCTCCTTGGAGAACTGGCTGATTCCAGAGCTAAGACTAAGAAAGTGCAAGGTGAGCCTGGAACATCTTGTGCCAGAAATGAAGAAAGTGCTCCAACAGTGATGAGGACCTGTCGAAGGACACAGAAGTGAGCTTGCATGGGCTCCCAACAGTCAATATGAACATGATTTGAACATAAAATTAAATAATAATAGTAACAAATTATAACCTATTTAATAAAATAGGAATCATGAGCTCATACAGATGTAAATAAATAAATGAATAAATTGAAAGTTTGAAGAGGAAAGGAATATTTACATAGTTCTTAATTATAAAGGAGAAGAGAGCACCTTTACAGTGGGGAAGGCTGGCAGACATCACAGTAATCACCTGATCAAAATGAGCATCATTAGTAACGAGAAAAATTGAAGTTTTTGCCATCTGATATACGATAAGAAGAACACAGCATCACTTTTGTGATATTCCTGCCAAAGATGTGCAACATGAACCTAATTACGAGGAAATATCAGAAAAACCCAAACTGAAGAACATTCTACAAAATAGCCCACTTGTAATCTTCAAAAGCAACGGGTCATAAAAGTCAACAAAAGACTGAGGAACTGTTCCGTAATGGAGCAGATTAAAGAGACAGGACAGCTAAATGGAATGCTTGATTCTGAATCAAATCCTTTTGATATAAATGACAAAACTTGGATGGGGTCTGAAGATAAGCCGGTAGCAATGTCATTAGTAATGTCATCATTTTGATGATTGTATTGTGGTTATGTAGGAAAATGTTCTTGTTTATAGAAAATACATACTGAAGTATTTGAATCTGATTGGCATTGTCATGCCACTTATTCTCAAATGATTTAAATTTAAAAAGTTGATATTATAATTTCAACTTTTTTCTGTAACATTCTGATTGTTTTGAAATAGTAATTAATTGCAGATCCCTCTCTTTTTCCATTTCCCTTGTCTCCTCTCCCCCTGAGATTTAATATTTTCATTCACAAGTATGTTTTTATCCTTTTGTAATCTGGTTTATATTCAGAAACAAGATATGGTATTGTTTTGCAAGTTTTAAAACTTTATAACATGGTATCATCTTAAATCATCATATCATGGTGTTTGCTTCTGTTTTCAGTTTTGTTTTTTTTACTCAAAATTGTCTTTTTGAAATTTACCCATTTTGATGCAGACAGCTCAAGGTCATTCATTTTAATTGCTAAATGGTACTTCATAGCATGAATATATTACAACATATTTATTTGTTTAATTTCCTATTGGTGGATATTTAAATTATTTTCATTTCTTCACAGTCACAAACAATGCTACAATAAACTTTGCCTGTGCTCCTTTTTTTTCTTAAGATTTTATTTTTCCTTTTTCTCCCCAAAGCCCCCAAATACACAGTTGTATATTTTTAGTTGTGGGTCCTTCTAGTTGTGGCATGTGGGACGCCGCCTCAGTGTGGCTTGATGAGCGGTGCCATGTCCGCGCCCAGGATCCAAACCGGCAAAACCCTGGGCCAACGAAGTGGAGCGCACCAACTCAACCACTCGGCCACGGGGCCAGCCCCCTGCCTCTGCTCTTGAGCACGTGTGCAAGATTCTCACTGGGGTGTGCACCAAGAGGTAGAATTACTGGGAGGGAAGGTAAGAATATTTTTAGCTTTAAATATAAATTGCCAGATTGCTCTCTAAAATAGTAACATTTATTTGAGCTCTCCCTAGCCTTTCATAATCAGTCCCAATGGTCCATAACCTGGCTAACACATGGTATTGTAATACACACCATTTTTGTTACTCTTGCAATTGTGTAATTTGCATTTCCCTCCTTATGAATGATGCTGAAAATATCTTCATGTTTATCGACCATTCAGCTTTCCTTTTCTATATCTTTTGCTCATTTTTTTATTGGGTTGGCTGTCTTTTTCTTTTTGATTATACATTCCAGATAGTAATCCTTTTTGGTGACGTGCATTGCAAATATCTTCTCCCAGCCTGTGGTCTGTACTGTCATTTTGTTGATGACATGTTTTGTCTTTAGAAGATTTTTCACTTTCATATAATTAAATGTATCACCCTTGGCCTCCATGGTTCCACTAGACTGTAAGTTCTCTGGGAGGAGGAATTGTGTCTGTCTTACCCTCTGCTTGTTCCCAGTGCCTGGATCAGTGCCTGGCATCTAGTAGATTCTCAATAAATCTTTGTTAAATGAATGGTTAAATAAAGTAATGCATAAGTGGTTTGTGCGTTTTATGTCTTGATAAATTCTTCCCAACCTTGGACTTACAGAGATATTTTCTCCCAAAAGTTTTAGAGTTTTGCTTTTGTCCTTAATCTACCCAGAACTGATATTTGAATATGGTGTGATGTGGGAATCTCCTCCCGCCCCACCATTTGGATAATCGATTATCCCAGCATTATTTATTGAAAAGTTCCTACCCTAGTTTTCCAATGTGTGTGTTTTACATACCAGGTATATAAAAGAAAGTTAAATTGACTTCTGTTTCAGATTCCGTTGGCATCTTACTGGTTCCCAGTGCTGCAACTTGAAAGGAAATCTACCTCAGAATGCTCCATCCTAGAGGAACATGACTATTCTGGCAATATGGCACAAAATTTCCACATTTTCATCAAACTAATGATGTGTTGTTTAGTCAATGAACCCCTGCTCCGCTTCCGAAGTCATAAACATTAAAGCAACAGTGCCTGGCAGAGAGTAGTCACCCGGTACATGGTGACTCAGCGTTGGGTATTTGGGAAGTCCACAGGTTGCCAAATTGCGACAGATATTAGGATTAATTACACAAATTCCTGGCCTTCTAAGCACAAGGAAAGATTTCACTTTCTGGCATCGTTGAAGTCAGGAGTGACCATGTGACTTGCTTTGGTCAATGAAATGTGAGGAAAGGTAACAGGTTACACTTTCAAACTGAGGATTTTAAGAGTAAGGAAATTAAGAGTAACAGCCCCTTTCCTGTCCCTGAGACCTGAATCATGCGTCAGGATGGAGCCTCCATCAGCCTGACTCCTGGGATGACTGACCCACACTGAACACTTCCCTAAGAGCTTGGTTATGTTAAGCTACGTTATAACACATTATGTTTGCTGATGTTAAGTGGCAAGGGCTGCTCGTTATTAAAGCATGTCATAGCCTGCCTTAACTGATACTCCATCAAAACCAACATGATTTTGCCAAAAGCAAAAAATATCTTACTACCGAAAAAGAACAGGCTTTAGAGACTGAAAGCAAATGGTTCAATACAAATTTAGTAAAGTTCTCCCTGTTTTTCATTTAGTTTGAGATCTTAAGTAAGCTAGAAAAAAGTCTAAATTTGCGCTGTCCAGTACAGTAACCACTAGCCACTTGTGACTATTGGTCACTTGAGACATGGCTAATGTGAACTGAGATGTGCCGCAAATATGTGAGATTTAGAAGACTCAGTCTTCAAACGAAGACTTTTTTGAAAAAAAGAATGTAAAATAACTCAATATTTTTTAATGTTTATTACATGCAGAAATAATGATATTTGGGATATATTAGGTTAAATAAAATATAGTACTAAAATTAACTTTGTATGATTCTTACATTTTTAGTGAAGCTACCAGAAAATTCGAAATTACATATGGGGCTTGCATTTGTGGCTGCAATTGTATTTCTGTTGGGCAGCACTGATCTAGACCAGGGGTCAGGGCACTATGGCTTGTGAACCAAATCCAGCCTTCCCCTTGTTTTTATAAATAAAGTTTTATTGGAACATAGCCTTGCTCATTCATTTACATATTGTCTATGTATTGTCTATGTATTATGTATTGTCTACAGCTGTTTGGTGCTGCAGTGGCAGAGTTGAGCTGTTGCAACTGAGATTGTGTTAACCACAAGGCTAAAGTATTTAGTACCCAGTCCTTTACAGCAAAAGCTTGCTGATCTCTGATCTAGACCATGCAACATGGGAATATCTCCTAAGAGTAATGCTCTAGTCTAAACACTCCTTTCAGGGTGTCTCTACAAAATGTTTCCTCCCCAATTTAACTGACTATACTCATGTTGAGGGTTTTATGTGGTGCTGTCACAGTACTTGCTGATTTCAATATCTACAATATTCCTCCCAATATCCTGGCCTCTCATTTTCTCAATCTATTCATCTGTAATAATTCTGTCTCTACCCTATGACAAGAGATTTTCATGTATTGAGGTATATAGGATAACTATTTGGGTTCAAAACTGATTCAGCTTGAACTAAAGAAGCCTGACAACGGCCTATCAAACATACATTGTAGGGCCAGCCCGGTGGCACAGCAGTTAAGTGCACACGTTCCGCTTCTCGGTGGCCCGGGATTCGCCAGTTCGGATCCTGGGTGCAGACATGGCACCGCTTGGCAAGCCATGCTGTGGTAGGCATCCCACGTATAAAGTAGAGGAAGATGGGCACAGATGTTAGCTCAGGGCCAATCTTCCTCGGCAAAAAGAGGAGGATTGGCAGCAGATGTTAGCTCAGGGCTAATCTTCCTCAAAAAAAAAAAAAAATTGTACATCTGCTATATCTATTAAAGAACGCACTTTCTTAAGATAAAAATGCATCCTTCCCTTCCTATGCCCCATGGGTAACACCTCTTACTAGTCCTTTCGTGACATCGGGGTTATGTTGACTGGCTAATTTGCAACTGAGTACCTCTTGGAAACTTTGATAGATGTGTATCCTTGGCATGTTTAATGTATGTTCTTTGTTCTAAAAAGCTACGAGACTACTGAAAACCATCCTTCTCCAGAACACTTCCTTTGTGGAAACTGCCTTCCTGGGTTACAATCCTCACCCTGACTCGAGTAAAACTCACCTTCTCTCTCTCAGCTACAGAATGGTTATTCATTATTTTGCATCAACATCTACCTCAGTCACTCACTGCCATGGCCATCTGCAGATCTTGCCATCCTATAATCTTTTATTATGCATCCTTCCACAGTCTCAGTCAAGCAACCCACTTTCCAGCCATCATTCTTTTTATTTTTTTTTTTGAGGAAGACTGGCCCTGTGCTAACATCTGTGCCCATCTTCCTCTACTTTATATATGGGAGGCCTGCCACAACATGTCTTGACAAGCGGTGTGTAGGTCCGAATCTGTGACCTAAACCAGCAAACCCTGGGCCGCCAAAGCAGAACGTGTGAATTTAACTGCTGTGCCACCAGGCCAGCCCTCCAGCCACCATTCTATATTTCCACTCATTTCCCATATTCGGGCCTCCATTCTTCTGGTTGCTCAGGCCAAAGACCTTGGAATCATTCCTTGTGGCAAAAGAGAGGGAGTGTGTAAAGAAGGACAAACCCTAGAGCCAAGAGGTAGGGTAACAAGAAATTCACAGAAAAGTGATTATAGGATTTGGTAGTGTGGGGTCATCAGTGACCTTGAAAAGGGCAATGTTTTGGAAAGGTGGGAACAAAATCCTGATTAGAGCATATTGAGGAAACAATGGCAGTATTTCTTCTGGAACTTGCTGGAATCTGAATAGTCAAAAAACATTTATTAAGCCAATGATGTAGGCTTATCAGTTTATGGAGCCATTTTAGAAAGGCTTGCACCTTTAGCCTTGAAAGTGGCACTAAAGAGTTTGTACTTTATCTGATGCTGAAGGTCTTTCAGAGTTTTGCATTGGGAAAGGTATTCAGCCAGAAGCAGGTGCAGAAGATCTTGATGGGGTGAGGAGTCAGTTAAGAGGCTCCTGAAATAGTCCAGGCGGAGCTAATGAAGCTCTGAGATGGGAGGCGGGGGCCCCGCAGTATGCTGGGAATCAAAAGGAGAGGAGGAACACTTGAGAACCGTGCCGCACACAGAATTAATCAGATGCGGAACTGACGACGTGGATGAGGAGAGAGAAGGGTAAGTCAAAGACAGCCAGGAGTGTTTGAACCTGGATCCCTGGGACTCCTGGAAACAGGAAGAGACCCGTGTCTTAGAGTTGGCTTGAGGAGAAGATGATGGCTTTGGTCTCTAATATTTGAATTGACAGAGATGTAGGACAGCCTGACAAAGGTAGCAATTGGAGTGCAGTCATGGAACTGGAGAGAGTACTTAAGGCTGCAGTGTAGTGAGCTGCATAGAAACGAATGTTGGAGTTCTAAGAGACGATGAAGTAATAACAGTAACTTCTTTTTACTGGGGGCTTACATTCTGCCAAGAACTACCTTAAATGTTCTAAACACTCTTTTCCCAATCCTTACGGTCCACTGTAAGTACGCTGTAACTCTATATTACAGAGGAGAAAGCTGAGATTCAGGGGGATTCAATAATGTGTCATGCTCACGGAGCTCCACAAATAAGGACGAGAACTTGAACCCAGAGCTGCCTGACTTCAAGTGGTCTGACGCCAAAATTTGGTAGTAGAAGGAGGAGTCGGTGAAGGAAACAGAGAAGGAGCCGCTAGGAGAAAGGAAATCATAAAGCTGTGGGCTACTGAGGATAAAGAAAGAAAAAATGGAATTTCAAGAAGGAGAAATTAGCCAGTCAAATGATGCAGAACTAAAACAAGGCTGTAGGATTAGCTGTTAGTGTCCGTTTCAGTGGATGGAGAAGGAGAAAGGCAGATTCCTAAGGTTAAATCTGAGCACAGCTCAGAGTGAGGAATGAAGGAGGCAGGTGCCGTGGTCCCCAGCTGTCCTGGTCTGCCTAGGACTGCCTCAGACTTAGCATTGAAAGTCCTGTCTCCTGGGAAACCCCTCTGTCCCAATGAACCAGGGCAGCTGTTCAGCCCAGGGGTGATGGGTGGTGCAGACCACTGCTTTTCCAACTTTTTAAATTTTGGTAAAATACACGTAACATAAAATTTACCACCTTAACCATTTTTAAGTGTACAGTTTAGTGGTATTAAATGTGTTCATAACGTCAACCATCACCATGGTCCATCTCCATAACTCTTCTCATCTTGTAAAACCGAAACTCTATACCCATTAAGCAGTAACTCCCCATTCCTCCCTCCCTTTTAAGAGGTGGGACAACAAAGAGTAGAAAGATAAGGTGGGTGCTTGAAGGCATAACAAGGTCAAGGAAAGGTTTTTGATCTTTTTTTCAAGATAAAGAAAACTTAAGCCTGTTAGTAAGTGAGAAGAAGAGATTGAAAAATGCAACCAAGGGTAGGAATAACTACGGGACTCAGGGCCCCAGAGGAAGTGAGACTATAGTCTCCTGAGAGGCAGAGGGCAGTGACTCATGCTCATCACAGCCCGCGGGGTGCTGGCTTGCAGCTGCCTAATCCTGGGACTCTGGCAGGCACTGAGTTCCTGGATTCCAGTCTCCATGCTCGCCTTCGGCCGACAGCTCTGCAATAGAAAGAGTGTTGGATTGAAGTCAGACATTTCAGACTTGGGATCCCAGTTCTGCCCTACTTTTGTGACCATGGATGTCCCAACCTCTCTTGAGTCTCGGTTTCCTCATCTGTGAAATGCAATAATATTACCTTGCTTGGGCTGGCAGGTCATACATTCCCAAGCACTCTTTGCTTGTGTTGTTTCTCTTATCTGCTATAGGAATTTTTCGCTGGCCCTCTCTAGCCTGTGAATATCTCTTCCCTCACTCACCCCCTCCACTTCTGTCCTGAGCCATAATCTGGGGTGATAACAGCCTAGGGCCAGGCAGGCATAGAGGTGGAGGCGGGGGATGTGTGTGTGTAATGTAAACCCATTTAATGGCCCTGCTATCCAGACCTGGGCTTAGGGACTGGCCTGTCTGCTTTGCTTTGCGCTGCCAGTAGGAGCCTAATGCTGTGTCTTTGGGTACAGGCAGGGAAAAAGTGAGACTTGTGCATGTTTCAGTAGAGCCCCAACTCCAACCAGCACAGGAAGCATGGGGGTGGGGGGAGGGGCACAGGCAGCAAATAGATGGAAAACCAGACAAAAGTGGGGAGGATAGCACCTGGCACATGGTAGGTACTCAACAGTTGTTGTGATGAATTGGGCTGTAGACTTCTCAATCCTGTGCTCAAGCTGCATTTACTTTTCTGGAAAATTTCCCTATATCTGATGTGTGTATCTAGTTCACCTTCCCTGGGGCGGATCCCAGCTGTCTTCTGCGCAGCTCTTCCCATCAGACTGATGCCTGACTTCCAGGATATCGGACCTCATGATGATAGGGAGGTGGGCAGGGCTCATCTGCACAAACAGAACTTAAATTATTTTAAAACAGAAGTGTTTGGAAATCAAACCGATACTGATTGCCATCAATTGTCCTGAGATAAGAGAAGTCCTCTTATTTCCTGGGAGAAAGAAATGTTTCTGATTGCTAAAACTTTTTATTTGTGAGGAAAAATATTTCCTGTTGGAAATTAGAAAAATGAAATATAGCATTAAACTTTTCATTATTTCGTAATCAGAAGCTGGTATCATAATTGCCATGCCTTACCAGAAGAGTAATGTACAAATTCACAATCTGACAAGTGGTAGTACGTCATTGGCTAGATCTACTGGTTTTGGAGTCAGAAAATATGGCTTGTAATTCTAGCTCCCCCTAGCTGTGTGACTGTGGGCAAGTTACTAACCCTCTCTGAGCCTCAGTTTCCTCCACTGTATAAAGGGAATAGAGAATAATAGTACCTATCACATAATATTGTTGAGAGGATTAAACAAGATAATGTACACAGGGAACTTAGCATATTTCTCTGAATGGTTTTGTCGAGGAAAATAATCCATAACCAATCTATAAATGAAAATTTGGGAGAGTTTATTCTGAGCTGAAATCTGAGGACCATGGCCCGGGGCCTAAGAAAGGGCACCAAGGAAGTGAGGTATACAGAGTGGTTATATACCCTCAAACAGGACGTTTCACATATGATTGAAATGTCTCTCCCACAATAGTCACAAGATTGCCCTGTCAGCACAGCACTTGATGGACACAGCAGGTAGTGGGTCTGCTTTCTCAGAGGGCGTAGCAGGAGGCAAGTCTATTGTCTCAAGCTGGGTGGTCACAGGTGAGTGCAGCAATCAGTTCCTAGCCTAAGGAAAGATGCTTAATCCTTAAGGGAATGCCAATGTTGGGAGGGGGAGGGAAGTTGCACCTTTGTCTCGAGGGCCTTTGTTCGTGCCATAGGGAATGTCTAAAGCAGATATACAAAGCATGCTCAACAGCCACAGTCAGGCCCTTTTGGAAAGACAAGGTCAGGCCGAATTAGGTTTACACCAAATGGCTTCTACATATTCTCCAATATATCCTATTGCTTGCCATTTTTATTTGTCAGTCTCAATTATTATCATTAAAATCATAAAATATCTAAAATTATGTTTAGTATATTTTTTAACTTAAATGCCACTATAATGTGCTAATTAAAGAAAAACCTGACCATCTGTATTTGACATAGATCCTAAAGCTCTGATAACTGACTGACGAGGGTTATTACTGTTTACTGAGTGAATCAGGAAGATGAAATCCCTTACGAGTTCTGGGCTCTCCCCTCCTCTCTATTAGCGCAGCTTTCAAACGGTAGCTTTTTTTTAGGATTTTAGTTTTCCTTTTTTTTCTCCCAAAGCCCCCGGTACATAGTTATATACTTTTAGTTGTGGGTCCTTCTAGTTGTGGCATGTGGGACGCCACCTCAGCATGGCCTGATGAGTGGTGCCATGTCTGTGCCCAGGATCCGAACCGGTGAAACCCTGGGCCGCCGAAGCTGAGCACGTGAACTTAACCACACAGCCACGGGGTCGGCCCCTCAAACGGTAGTTTTTTGAACAATGCTCATGCAGCTAGAAAGAGTTAATAAAGATTTCCAAGAATCTTACTTTACCATCTAAGAAAAGCTGAGGTGCTGGAAGGTTCTGACTCATTTACCCCAAATACAAAGGCTGAACTAAGGATCAGCCCACATTTTCTTTTGATAAGTGGCATAAATTTTATTTTCAAGTGCATTAAACTAAAATTTAGACTACATTTAAAAGGATCTTATCAAAAGAAACACATGTAATAACAATCAGTCAACGTTTATAATTCAAATTTTTAGCTTGTAACATTGTGGTTAGCGATTGCCTCTCTATTTACATCACCTATCTAACTTTTTTTGGCAGCAATTCCCTCCATTGTAACAAATAGTTACAAAAATAGAAATGTATTTGAGAGTTTTTACTTCTTTTCTTTTCCAAATGTATTGTCTTGTAAGAGACTTATTTAAATAATGTGTTTTAAATATTCTTTTAAAAGGGCATCTGTATACACTACTTTATTTTACAAGCTGGGAATATTTTTTTTTTTTAAAGATTTCATTTTTTCCTTTTTCTCCCCAAAGCCCCTCCGGTACATAGTTGTATATTCTTAGCTGTGGGTCCTTCTAGTTGTGGCATGTGGGACGCTGCCTCAGCATGGTTTGATGAGCAGTGCCATGTCCGCGCCCAGGATTCGAACCAACGAAAAACTGGGCCGCCTGCAGTGGAGCGTGCGAACTTAACCACTTGGCCATGGGACCAGCCCCAAGCTGGGAATATATTTTAAGAAAATATATACAAATTTATTTTATGCAAAACACTTACCTTCCTTTTAAACTTATTTCTTGTGTTTTTTTTTAAGATTGGCCCTGAGTTAACATTTGTTGCCAATCTTGTTTTTTTTCTTCTTCTCCCCAAAGCCCCCCAGTACATAGTTGTATATTCTAGTTGTGAGTGCCTCTGGTTGTGCTATGTGGGTCGGCTCCCCAGCATGACCCGATGAGCGGTGCCATGTCCGCACCAGTGATCCAAACCAGTGAGACCCTGGTCCTCCGAGGAGAGCGCATGAACTGAACCACTCAGCCATGGGGCTGGCCCCCTAAACTTATTTTGAATTCTTTGTGTTTATGTAAACATGAAATTTTAAAAAAATTGTTCACTTTTATTTTTAGTTAAACACCCAAAGGTAATTTCTGGATTTTATTTTCTTTCAATGGAAGAAAGGATTTTTTTCCAATAGAAAATAAAGTTTAGAGGCAATGATAACAAAACACAGTCCCCACCTTCATGGAGCTTAAGGTCCAGGAGAGCAGGCAGGCATTGGACAGGTCGTCACAACCGTGAGGAGCCTTAGAGAAAGGGAAGTGCAGTGAGAGACAGTGTGGGGAGAGGTTTGCTGACAAGCTGGGGGCATCAGGGAAGAATACTTGTACTGGTGCCCTTGGGTTTGGATGGCAGAAAGGAGGACGAGAATATCACTAGCAGAGAAAACAGCCCCGGTGCAGCCTAAGGACCAAGAAGAGCACGGTGAGCACAGCGAAAGGGAGAAGGCCCCTCAATGGCAAGGTAGGCGGGTGCTGCTCACCCTGCCTCCTGGGCCATTGTAAGAATTTGGACTTGATTCTGAGCATTGAGAAGTCATTCAGAGGTTGTAAAAAGGGGGCGACATGATCATATCTTGTATGTTTAAAAGATAATGCTCAGGTGGAGAAGGGAAAGAAAGGAGGCCAGAGCGGAAGCAGGCATCTGGGTAGGAGCCTCCTGCAGGAGTCCAGGAGACAGGGGATTCTGTCTTGCACTAGAGGGTGACAGTACGGACCAGAGAGAGGTGACAAAGTCAAGAGATGTTTAGCATGTAGAACTGACAGGATTTGGTGTTCCATTCGATTTGAAGGATTAGGGAGATGGAAGAGCCAAGGATAATTTCCAAATTCCCGGGTTGAGCACCTAGATAGATGGTGGTAACCGCTCGTGGCAGTAGGGAACCCTGGAGGAAGGGCAGGTTTGAGGACAAGGTGACAAGTCTGAGAAGAAGATGTCCAAGGGGCAGGTGGATGTTGGTGTCTGGAACTTAGAGGAGAAGTCCCAGTTGCAGGCTTAGATTTAGGAGTTATTGGCATCTAAAAGGAATTTTAAGTCGTGGGCGTGGATGAGATGCCCAGCAGACGTGTGTGGACTGAGAGGAGCAAGAACCCTACAACACAAGCTGGGCAGACTCCAACGTTTATGCTTAAGTGGTGGAGAAGGAGTTGACTAAAAGACGACAGTGCTGGATCACAGAAACTGGGGAAGAGAGCGCCGTGGGAGAGAGCAGTCGACAATGGTAAACGCTACTGAGCTGCCGAATAAGAAAGAGTGGAAAATATCTTCTGTCCTTACCAACATGCAATGGAGGTCACAGGAAGCCCTAAGGAGAGCGGCTGGGGCATACTGAGGCAGGCCTGAGGTGTCAAAAAGATATGTTTGTTTTGGATGCAGTAGGCACGGGGGAACCACTGAAGGTTTTCGAGCACGGGCATGTGATCATAGCTTTGGTTAAGAGATATTAACCCAGGGACAAAGTATACAACAGAGCAGCGTGGACCAGAAGTAGGGCATGTAGTTAAGAGGTTATTGCAATAGTCAAGACAAGAAGAAAGAGAGCCTGAATTAGGGTGCTTGAAGCAAAACTAGGAAATAAGAGATAGAGTTTGCATCAGTCAGTGATCTTTCAGTGGCAAGTGAAGAAAACAACTCAATTTGACTCAAATAATAACAGGGATTTTTCAATCACAGCAATGAAAAGTTTGGAGGCAATGTTAACTTCAGGCAAGGCTGTATCCAGCAGCTCAAACAAGGTTTCCAAGGGCCCCTTCTTTGGTATCTCTCTTTTCTGCTTTCTATAGTATGGCTTCACCCTTAGGCTCCATTTTGTGGAGAGTGAAGAATCTCCTCTCCTTATAGAAAAATGACTTCTGTAATTCCAGATCTCACACGATGCAGGGGAACAATCAAGCTTCTCCACATCAGAAGTCCAGCAAAGATTTCCTTGTACCATATTGGCTTTACTTATGTTGTGCTTCACCCAGAAGCAAGACAAGTGGTCATGGGACATAAGCCAAGCAGAGTCCATCCCTGGAATTTGGAGTAAAGATATAGGGAAAAGCAGAAGATGGATACCAGAGACGTAACCAATAAGTGATCATCACAAATATGAAAAATGACCTTTGACTGCCTTATTTTTGAAATTCAGCTTCAGTGGCTATCAGGTCAATCTTCTAATGGAGTTAATACAGCCCAATTAATTCAAATATAGTAAAACTACTCTAATTAAGATTAATGAGCCAGGAAACATAGAATTAACTTATAAATGAATTAATTAAATATTTTAAAAGAACATATAGCATGTGGATAAACTATTAAACCAAGGACAATTCACTTGAAGGATGGATTTCAACAGAGGTTAGCCTCATTTGTAATTATACTTAAAAACGTTAAAATTATTGAAAACAGATTATCCTCTTCAGTAAGTTAACCATCTCCCTACACTCAGTGTGTTTTCTTCATTTCGTTTACTTGGAGCCTCCAACCAGCACATCAAGACCAACCTGTAAACCCCAGCATCTTCTCTTGTGACCTGCGTGCCCACCGCTGTACCCACCTCCCTAGAGCTCAAGGAGGTAAAAGGACAGCAGCCAAAACTTCTCAAAGTCCTTTAGCAACTTGCATCACCCCGTCATCATTAGTCATTGAGAAATCAAAACTCTCCTGCTATAGGCAAAAGGCTAAGGATGCAGGCCACTCTGCTGGTCTTGGCTGGCTCCCTCACACACTGGGGAGCCGGCAGGCTGCAAGCTGCTTCAGGATGGCCTTCGCAGGGATGGCTCTTGTCCTGGAGGTCTCTCATCCCCCAGCAGGCTAGCCCAAGCTTATTTCCATGGCTGTGGCAGGGTTCCATGAGAGAAAATGGAAGTGTGCAAAGTCTCTCGCGGTCTAGGCTTGCACCAGCATGCTGTCCCTTCTCCTGCATTCTGTTGGCAAAAGCAAGTCACAAGTTCAGCCCTGATGCAAAGGATGGGGGAAAAGACTCTACTCCTTGATGCAAATTGCTGCAATACCCTATAACAAAGGATGTGGACACAGGAGACCATTAACTGGAGCCACTAATGCAATCAATCTATCAAGGTTGCAAAAATTATAGATTCAATTCAAATTATGGAGTATCTAAAATGTCATAATGGACAAATAGACACCTCGGGTGATGGTGGTGGCAGCGGCAGTGGTACTGTCCATTCAGGTTTTGTGCATGTCTTTTTTTGCACCTGAGCTAACATCTGTTGCCAGTCTTCTTTTCTTTTCTTCTTCTTCTTCTCTCCAAAGCCCCCCAGTATGTAGTTGTACATTCTAGTTGTGAGTGCCTCTGGTTGTGCTGTGTGGGACACCGCGTCAGCATGGCCTGAAGAGTGGTTCCGTGTCTGCAGCTGGGATCCGAACCAGCGAAAGCCCTCCCGCCAAAGTGGAGCACGGGAACTTAACCACATGGCCACGGGGCCAGCCCTGTGCATGTCTTTAAAAACATAGAACAAGCACCCAAAACTCTTTGGAGAGTTTTATCTTTAAAAAATTACAAGTAAGTTGGGGGCTGGCTCCGTGGCTGAGTGGTTAAGTTCGCGTGCTCCGCTGCGGCGGCCCAGGGTTCGGATCCTGGGAGTGGACATGGCACCGTTCATCAGGCCACGTTGAGGCGGCGTCCCATATCCCACAACTAGAAGGACCTGCAACTAGGATGTACAACTGTATACAGGGCGGGGTTGGGGAAATAAAGCAGAAAAAAAAGATTGGCAACAGTTGTTAGCCCAGGTGCCAATCTTTAAAAAAAAATTACAAGTAAGCAAAGAAATCTGAAAACACACTCAGCCTTTTAGAAGCACACTTTTCTAAGCCATCCACATTCTTATCAATATTTTTCTAAACAGTTTGGCAAATTAAATATTGCATTTTTTATGGAAACTGTGATACTTGTTTATAATTTGGTACAGAGATTACATCTTTTTAAAGAAAGGAACAGGTGCATGCTTACCTTCTTCTCATTGTAAATGGCTCCAGATGGTGACTATTCACTTCAGAAGCTTCTTGAGAAACATCTGTTCACAATATTTATATTTGACTTTATTATATTTTCCAAAAATTGCATTTTAAATAGTTTCCTCTAAATTAAAAAAACATTCATTTTTTCCTATTCATAAGAAAAGTCTTTGCGTTAGTTTAGTCTCACTTTGTGCATAAGCTCTACGTTATTATATCACAAACAAAGCTAGATTCAAATGGCAACTTTGTAAAAGGGAAAGGGAGTGGAATACATGGAGTCTTTTTCACAGTTTCTAATATTGTCATGCACAAATTAATTATTTCTCGATTAAGAGAATCAAATTGGTTTCAGTTTTCTTTTTACGTTGCTATACATCTGAGTTTTGCAACTTATTTAAGATTTCTCAGGGGGAAAAAAACAGGTTGTGCTGGGATGTTGATGGTGAAGCCGATCGTTCCTCTGGTTGTGTGAAAAGCTTTTATGACAAAATGCATTCTCGCAAAACAAAGTACATAATGATTATAAATACCACAAAATTGCATACTATGAAAAGCCAAAATGCAATGAGGGAGAAAACAAGAAACCCTTTTCAACATTTAAACAATAATGTAGTAAAACTGTGTACTCATTGTAAGGAGGAGCTTTCTGAAGAATTTGTAAGAATTCCAACTTGTGACACGATGAAGATAACCGGAGAAGCAGACAGTAGATTCAATACTTGGACCGATCAGTACTTAGAACAAGACAATCTTGGGTTGGTTGAGTATCCAACCTATATCTAGTTGGTCTCCTGGTCCCCTCTGCCTGCCCAGTCTCTCTTCACTTATTATTCTGAATTAAGAGGTTCGTGTTGTGGGGTAATGTGAATACTGGTTCTCTTCGCCAGTCCTGCACTTATTCACCGTTCTTGGGGAGACGGTCCCTCCTGTGTCTTTGGAAGTATTATTCCCTCTCCCATTATTCTCAGTCCCTACAGTTGAGATGGATGGAGTTGACCACAGTCTCAGCTTGTTGTGTTGATCTTTGACTAATATCCAGCCTATTGGAGCAACCCCGCACCCCCTTCCTACCTCCAGCCACTATGGCTGGTTCAGACAGGACCTCCCACCCGATCAGGCCCACTCTGAGCTGAAGGGACCAGGCAGTGAGGACCTTCTATGTTGCTGAATGCAAGCTGTGAAGATTAGACTGGCTGCTCTGCTGGCCTTCACCTTTCTAACGAGGGCCTGCCTGACACCAAGGTCAACATGGGCGAAAGTCCAGCCAAGACATGGACCTGACTCCCGTGATGTCATTTGAGACCTGAAATCCCACGATGCCTCAACTCTTCAGTGTTAGAAGCCAATCAAGTTCTCCATTTTGCTAAGGGCAATTTTAGTTAGAGTTTTCCCATCTTTGCAACTAAAAGGGTCCAAACAAAAAAGAAAAAAGAAAGAAGAAAAGGAGGATAAGCTG